>NW_026865046.1:0-217368 GCF_026571515.1 Ruditapes philippinarum
AATTTTGTGTTGAATAAACTTCTGTTCTGTTCTGTTTAATAACGCATTTATAAAAGTGTGAAAATGTAATGTCTTTATATTTTGCCTGAAAATTGATTTTTGCTAAATTTGGATTTAATTTAATCATTATAAATTCTTCCCTTTATTGCTGATTTCAATGTAAGAAATCTGAATTGCAAATTCATGTTTTAAATTTTTCAAAATTAGCTGATTTGGACAATGGAAATTGTTGTTTTTCTGATTTTTTTTACGCCCGAAATTTTAACATTTTTATGTTGGTCAAATATTTGCAGTGAGTCATAAAAAGGCTTTCGATGATATAAATTTTAACAATCAAAGATGATATGTCAATCAAATTTTTTAAAATTTATTTATCTTTTAAAAAGAAGGTAAAAAAACTTTTCCGGTTTTTTATAACACGTTTATACAACACCTACCTTTCAAGATATGTTAATGGTCAGGTTTTTGGTTACTAAATGATTGTTCAGTTAAAATATTTGATTTTAAATATTTCGTTACCGGCAAAATGATTTTGGGTCAGTCGTCCAAAATTTGCTGGCTGGGCTCTTTCGGCAAAGTATCTAATGACTTTATTTGAATTGAAAGTCAATTCAGTAATATTTTGGGACTAATCTAACCCATTAAATTTTTTAATGGAAATAAAGCTGTTTTATGGGGTAGTTTAACTTTTAATTTGGAAAGGGGTGGCGCCAAACAGAAAATGTAAAATATTATAAACAGAGCAATAGTTAAATAGGCCATCCCCGGAATGTTTTTCCCTCATTGGAAGAATGTAATATGAGTAGAGCAGAATAATTCAATTTTCAAAGGCATTTTTGGTAATGAAAACTGATGCTGAATTGATTACAGATTAAAAACCTTAAGTTTGTGGAATAAAACAAAGGGCAATAACTGAAAAATAATACAGGATGGTTTATCATTCTTATTGTACTGCCTCCTTCTCAATTAGATTACTTTCCCCTATGAAGTTTCCAGTTGATTCCCCAAAAAACGTTTTTGAATAAGCTCCGAAAAAAAAGTTATAAAAATAACAAAGGGCAATAAATCAAAAAATTTATAAAAAGGTAGAGTTTATCATGCTTGCGCACAGATTTCCTCCTTAATAAAATAAATCCACCTATGAAGTTTAGATGTTGAAAAATCTCAAAAGACGTTTTAGTTATGCTCCCACCAGGTGAAAAATTAAAGTATGAAAAAATAACAAAAAGGACAATTCAACAAAAACAATATGAAGAATGAGTTATCATTTCTTGTACACTGCCACCTCCTGAGTGAAGATATATCCACCTATGAAGTTTAAAATTGAGATACTCAAAATACTTCTTTTTGAGATATGCTCCGGACAAAAATGTCGGACAGAAGGACGGACGGACGACAGACAAACAGACGGATGGAGACTAATTTATATTTTGAGTTTCAAGTGAATACCTTATAATGAGTTACTGTCTGAATAAAAACAAGCATGAAAAATAACAAAGGGCTTAAACTGAAAAAAATATGCATGGTAGCGTTATCATTCTTGTGCGCTGCACTCCTCCTCAATGAGATCTATCAACCTATGAAGTTTCAAGTTGATATCTCGAAGGATTTTTTAATTATGCTCTGGACAAAAATTAAGCATGAAAATAATAAGGGCAATAACTGAAAAATTATGCAGGGTTGAGTTATCATTCCTAGGTGCTACACTTCTCCTTAATGAGATATATTAGCCTATGGAGTTTCATGTTGATATCTCAAAGGCTTTTTTAGTTTTGCTTTGGACAAAAATTAAGCATGAAAATAACATAGGGCAATAACTCAAAAATTATAAAGGGAAGAGTTATCATTCTTGCGCACAGCATTCCTCCTCAATAAGATAAATCCACCTATGAAGTTTTATGTTGACATCTCAAAGACGTTTTTACTTATGCTCCACTCAGGTGAAAAATTAAGTATGAAAAATAACAGAGGGCAATTACTAAAAAAATATGAAGAGTAGAGTAATCATTCTTGTGCACTGCACATTTCCTGAGTGAGATCTATCCACCTATGCAGTTTCATGTTGATATTTTAAAGGCTTTTTGAGTTATGCTCTGGACAAAAATTAAGTTTTTCAAAAAATAACAAAGCGAAATAACTGTGTCCATTTCTGAATAAAAATGAGGTTTCTGGTTAAAACTATTGCCTCTTGCTTGTACTTTATAAAGGTTTACAAGTATTGTAAGGCGGTCTTATCAGAGGAAAACATATATCAAAAAGTAACAGGAATGTGTTGTTTATTGTAAGAGAAATGTAATGTCTGGTTATTAGCACTGCATCAAAAAAAAATCTGTCATATGAGACATCATTATTCAGAATCTATAAGGAAAGAGAACATTGTCGGGATATATTTGTGTCACATAATTTCGTTATAAGCATCAGCTTCTTTTCCAGAATCTGTACATTCAAAGCAGCATTTGTTAAAGTATAAGTTTTTAAGGGTAATTTCATATGAGCCACGCCACGTAAAAACCAACATAATGAATTTGCGACCAGCATGGATCCAGACCAGCCTAGTCTGATCAAGATCCATGCTGTTCGCTATCTGTTTCTCTACTTGTAATACGATTTGTAAGCGGACAGCATGGATCCTGATCAGACTGCGCGGAAGCGCAGGCTGGTCTGGATCCATGCTGGTCGCAAACGCACTATGTTGGTTTTGTCATGGCGCGGCTCAATTACGTTTTGTTTGCTTTGTTTTCAATTATTTGAAAGCAACTGTTGTCTTGAACATAATCTATCATGATAAGAATCAAACCGAGTATGCAATGTTCAAGTTTGATTTTGCTTCCTTTGATGTCGAAGTTTGATGTCCATATTTTTCTGGAATGATCTTTATTGTTGAAGTTGCTAGATTATGATTACTGTAGTAAATGGAAGACTATTCTAGAAACTTCTTAGTTAATATATATAATGAGACATTTTTCATTTCTCTTACCTTTTAAGTCATCAGTGACCTTTAAGTCATCAGTGATCTTTTAAGTCATCAATATATTTGGAGTATTAAGTGATTTATTGGAGCTTGGATTATTTTAAAATAGTTAAAATTATTCTTGTGGATTTTATTGTGGGAATTTATTCTAAAGTGTTCTTGGATTTAACTTGGATTTAACTGTGCTATTCAAAAAGGGATCATTCCAGGATCAGACTAGACATTTGAATTTTACATTTTATATTTGGACTTCAGGTATTTGTACACATAATTTGTTGTTTTAATTTTCTTTAATAATTTTTCTGTAATAAATTTGTTATTGTTACAAGTTTGTTGCTGGCTTTTCTTTCTTGTTACGCCTGGCTCGTAACAGAAATTGGGGGCTCGTCCGGGATGGAATATTTCTTTTTGGCTACATTATTGGAAATTATTAACGTTTATTTTACATTTTTATTATTACCGTATTTACTCATCTAAGTTGATATCATAGTTGTTCTATTAAGTGTACCTTTCATTTTGAAATTTTTGAAACACATCACTTTCTGAGTTTAAAACCAGCAGCAAGCAGTCATGTCTTTTAATTTAGAAAAGTTTGTAGCTGAACCTTCCCAGGAGGTATTAGATTTGGCTCAGAAAACTGATTTGCTTGATCTTGCAAAAAAGTATAATTTATCAGAAATTAAATCTTCAATGCGTAAACAAGAAATTAAAAATCTTTTGATTCATTATTTTGTGGATGAAGATATTTTTTGGACAAGATGCACTTTCTCACATTGTTGAAAAACACTCTGAAATTTCTGAAATAAAAATAAAAGAGCTTGAACTTCAATTTAAATTTGAACTAGAGAAAATGCAGCTAGAAAAAGAAAGGGATGAAAGACAGTTAGAAAAAAGAAAGGGAAGAAAGAATGTTAGAAAGGGAAAGACAGTTTGAAAAAGAAAGGGAAGAGAGAAAATTAGAAAAAGAAAGGGAAGAGAGAAAATTAGAAAAAGAAAGAGAAGAGAGAGAATTTCAGTTAAGAATGAGAGAATTAGAAATCAAAGAGAGAGCAAATCAGTTTGAACATAGAATAAATTCAAAATTTGATGTCACTAAAAATATTAGGCTTGTTCCACCTTTTCAAAGAAAAAGAAGTTGATAAGTATTTTCTTCATTTTGAAAAGGTTGCTGAAAATTTAAAATGGCCAAGAGAACACTGGACATTACTTTTACAGAGCATCTTAACTGGTAAAGCTCGTGAAATCTATACACAACTTACTGTTGAACAAAGCTCTAATTATGATAATGTAAAAGAATTAATTCTGAAAGGTTATGAGTTAGTACCAGAGGCCTACAGGCAAAAATTCAGAAATTCTAAGAAAGAAATTGGTCAAACCCATGTCGAATTTGCAAGAGAAAAAGAACAACTTTTTGATCGGTGGTGTCTATCTAAGAAAATAAATAAAAATCATGAAAAGCTCAGACAGCTCATGTTAGTTGAAGAGTTTAAACGTTGTATTCACTCAGATGTTAAATCTTTCCTAGATGAAAAAACAGGTAGAAACTTGAGAAGAAGCTGCCCGTCTAGCTGATGATTATTCTTTAACCCACAAAGTCTCATTTATAAATAAAGGGAAGTCCACACCCTCACATTTTAATTCCAAGTTCAGTTCTGGTAATATATCTGGCTTATCTAGTCAGTCAAATACTCCCAAACCAAAGTCATCGTGATGAACATAAAGGGTCATAGTCCCTTATCTCGTCCTACAGCAATTATTGCAAGAAAACTGGACATCTTATTTCTGATTGCTTTACTCCCCCCTTAAAAAAAGGAAGGGCAACAGCGAACGTGATGAGGCCAAACCCACAGGTCTTACCACTTCAAGGTACCTGAACCTCAGTCTTGTATCGATAACAATGCAATTTTGAAGGTCAAAAGAACCCAAGTCTGATTCTATAATGGAGGATTTATGAACCATTCCTTTCGGAAGGTTCGCGTGTCACTTATTGGTGATACCTTGCCCACCTACTCCTATTACAATTTTAAGAGACACAGGAGCTTCTCAATCTCTTATTTTAGCAGATACACTGGGCCTTTTTCTGGAGAAGAACTTCTTCTGGATCAAGTGTCCTTATTCAGGGTGTAGAGTGTGGGTTTTTGTAATGTCCCTCTCCATAATATTTATTTGTCCTCAGATTTGGTAACTGGGCCGGTGGCTGTAGGTATAAGATCTTTCTTACCCTTTAAAGGTGTTCATTTATTGCTAGGTAATGACTTAGCTGGAGATAAGGTAGTGGTTAATCCACTTGTAACTGACACTCCTTGTGTGGATCAGATACCTGACCCCATTGAGCAGGAAATTCCTGACCTTTATCCTTCGTGTGCAGTTACTCGAGCTATGGCTAAGAAGGCCATTCAAGAAGATAATTATTGTTCAGATATTGACTTAGCTGACACTTTTATAGGTCAGTCTTTTGATAATGAAATGAATTTTTCTCTTACTCCTACTCTGCCTGAAACTCAGACAGATTTTTCAATATCTGATTTTTCTACACCAAGATCTAAAGATCAAGGTCATGACACGCTGTCAAGGTCACAGCTTATCCAGGAACAACAAAATGATCCTGAGATTTCAGTCCTTTTTCAAAAGGCTTTTAGTGAAAATGAAGCTTTACAAGTCCCTGTTTGTTATTATGAAAATAATGGGATTTTAATGAGAAAATGGCGACCGCCCGATGTCCCTGCTGAAGAGGAGTGGACTGTCAATCACCAAATTGTGGTCCCTAAATCATATCGCCAGGAAATATTAAGCTTGGCTCATGAAACACCCATGGCAGGTCATTTAGGTGTTAATAAAACCTACCATAAAATTCTCAGTCATTTTTATTGGCCTGGCCTTAAAGCAGATGTATCTAGGTACTGTAAATTTTGTCATACTTGTCAGATGGTTGGAAAACCTAACCAGACAATACCTAAAGCTCATTTACAGCCTATTCCTGCATTTGATGAACCTTTTAGTAGAGTTATTATTGACTGTGTAGGTCCATTACCAAAAACTAAATCAGGTTCTCAGTACTTATTAACTATTATGTGTGCTTCTACGCGCTTCCATGAAGCTATTCCTTTAAGGAATATTAAAGCCAAAACTATTGTTAAGGCTCTTGTAAAATTTTTCACTTTTGTTGGTTTACCTAAATCAGTACAGTCTGATCAAGGGTCAAATTTTATGTCTGGTATTTTCCAGCAGGTCATGCATGAGTTAGGAATTACTCAATATAGGTCTTCAGCCTATCATCCTGAAAGTCAAGGTGCATTAGAAAGATTTCACCAGACTCTGAAAAATATGATAAGGTCATATTGTTTTGATACTGAAAAAGACTGGGATGAAGGCATCCATTTAATGTTATTTGCTGTAAGAGAATCTGTTCAGGAATCTCTTGGCTTCAGCCCTTTTAAATTAGTATTTGGTCACACTGTCCGAGGACCCTTAAAACTTCTAAAAGAGAAATTCCTGTCTGAAGATAACATTTCTTTAAATTTGCTTCAGTATGTATCAGATTTTCGAAATAGGTTGACTAATGCATGTGAGTTAGCTAGACTTAATTTAAAATCAACACAAAGTAAAATGAAATCAAGGTATGATGAGAATGCTCAGGAAAGAAGTTTTAACCCTGGTGATAGAGTACTTGCTCTTTTACCTATACCTGGAAAACCATTACAGGCAAGATACTTTGGTCCTTATACTATTGAAAAGAAAGTCAGTGACCTTAATTATATTATTAATACTCCTGGGAGGCGAAAGCAAAAACAAATGTGTCACATAAATATGTTAAAAGAATATTTTGACAGAGATAGCACAATTAATAAACCTATATCTGTTGTAAACTCTGTTCCACAAAATCAATGTTCAGTTGAATCTAATAGTTATGAACGTTTTGAAAAGTCTGATCCTGGTTCAGCAAAGCTTGAAAACTCTGATATTCTGAAAAATCTGGATGAAAAACTTGCTCACTTAGAACCGTCGAAACAAGATGAAACTGAAACAGCTTATTTATGAATATGAACACTTATTTCCTGATATTCCCACACGGACTGACAAAATACATTCATGACGTCATTCTTGAAAACTCTGAACCAATAAAACAACATCCATATAGAACCAATCCTATAAAACAAAAGTACCTAAGACAAGAAGTTCAGTAATTTATTGGATAATGACTTTATTGAAACCAAGTCAAAGCAAGTTACAGCTCTCCATGTATTCTTGTACCGAAATCAAATGGAACATATAGAATGTGTACAGATTATCGTAAAGTGAAACTCTGTAACAAAAACTGATTCATTTCCTATACCAAGAATTTGATGACTGTATTGACAAAATTGGAAAAGCAAAGTATGTAACAAAGTTTGATCTTCTAAAAGGATTCTGGCAAGTTTCCACTTACTGATAGAGCTAAAGAAATATCAGCCTTTGTAAAAAACCAGACGGGTTATATAATATAAAGTCATTTTTCCCTTTTGGTTAAAGAAAAAATACCGCAAATTTTTAAGAGGGGTTATAAAAATGGAAAAATCTGGGGCTACCGGATTGACGATACATTGAAAGACCAAAAAATTACTTTTTATTTAATGGGGGGAAATCTCACAACTATAAGGGGCATTTTTGACCCACTTAGTTTATTTCCCAAAATTTACAGTTAATCTTTCAAAAAGTGAAATTTTTTCATGCAATTTTAAATTTTTAGGGAAAAATGTATGGGAAAGGGGGTAAAATTAAAAACCCAAAAGGGAAACTTTAAATAAAATATTCTCTGAAATTTTTTGTGGGCCCCTTGTAAAAGACAACTTTATGCGATTTTCTTTTGGGGAGGGGTTTTTGTAAATTTTGTAATAATTTTTCAGTATTCAGGAAACCCTTTTAAAAATTTTTTTTAAAAGAAAAGAAAACAAATAAATTTTGGAATTTACAAGTGTCAAATGGCATTTGACAGCCTGAAAGCCATACTTAAGAGTGCACCAGTTCTCTTGGCACCAGATTTTAATAAAAACTTTAAGTTAGCTGTAGATGCTAGTGACATAGGTGCTGGAAGTGTATTGATCCAAGAAGACAACAATGGTGTTGATCATCCTGTTTGTTACTTTTCTAAAAAGTTTAATGAACATCAGAAAAATTACTCTACTATAGAGAAAGAGTGCCTTGCCCTTATTCTTGCTATTCAGCATTTTGAAGTTTATCTAACTTCTTCAAAGTTACCTGTTGTTGTCTTTAGTGATCACAATCCCCTCACTTTCTTGCATAAACTTAAAAACAAAAATCAAAGGTTGTTGAGGTGGAGCTTATTTTTGCAAGAATATAGTCTTGACATTAGACACATTAAAGGGAAAGATAATTTGATCCCTGATGCACTTTCACGTGTCTAAAACTGTTATTTGCAGTATTTTAAATTTAACATTTACATGTATATGATATGATTGATTATTTTTTTTTGTTGTTGTTTGCTATTGTTTGTAATAGCATTTATATGATATGATTGGTTATGTTTTTGTTGTTGTTTGCTATTGTTTGTAATACACATATATATGAATGTATAAAATTGTTTAACATTTCTCCTATGTTATTTGTAAGTTACATTGTTTGAATTTATGTAAAAGAAATATTCATTTCATTATATTTCTTTTTCTTGAAGAGGGGAAGTGTTATGTATGCAACATATTACATGTATATAATTTATATCTGACCAGTTGGTATTTCCAATATTATCATTGTTCTATTTTTAGAACATAAACTACATGTATGTACTAGAACGTTCTTAACTGTTGTAGAAAACTCATGCATTATATTTAGATAGAAATTTCTGGAATGATCTTTATTGTTGAAGTTGCTAGATTATGATTACTGTAGTAAATGGAAGACTATTCTAGAAACTTCTTAGTTAATATATATAATGAGACATTTTTCATTTCTCTTACCTTTTAAGTCATCAGTGACCTTTTAAGTCATCAGTGATCTTTTAAGTCATCAATATATTTGGAGTATTAAGTGATTTATTGGAGCTTGGATTATTTTAAAATAGTTAAAATTATTCTTGTGGATTTTATTGTGGGAATTTATTCTAAAGTGTTCTTGGATTTAACTTGGATTTAACTGTGCTATTCAAAAAGGGATCATTCCAGGATCAGACTAGACATTTGAATTTTACATTTTATATTTGGACTTCAGGTATTTGTACACATAATTTGTTGTTTTAATTTTCTTTAATAATTTTTCTGTAATAAATTTGTTATTGTTACAAGTTTGTTGCTGGCTTTTCTTTCTTGTTACGCCTGGCTCGTAACACTCACCAGAAACAACTGCTTTTCAGTGTTGAAATTTATCCATTGTCAATATTTTCTTATAGTAAATTTGAGCATAGAATATCTTTAAACAAAAATGTGAAGAATACCATGACCTGGGGCATTTAAGCTTCAGCTTAAACGGGGCCAATCAAATTGATATGAGCAAACTTGATAAAAGACTACCTAAGATTAGTAATAATGCTACAGACAATGTTTGGTGACCATCCATCAATTATTTCAGTAGGAAATGATGTTCAAAGGTTTTCTATTTTTAGCTTTAGTGGCCAATGAAAGGGGCAAATCAAATAAATATGAGCAAACTTGATAAAAGACTACCAAAGAATGCTATAAACAAAATTTGGTGATCATACATCCATTAGTTCTGTAGAAAAAGACGTTTACATGTATTTCTTTTTTAGCTTTAGCGGCCCTAAAAGGTGCCAACCAATTCATTATGAGCAAAGTTGATCAAAGACTACCTAAGAATGCTACAGACAAAGTTTAGTGATCATCTATTAATTATATCAGTAGAAAATGATGTTCAAAGGTTTTTCTATTTTAAGCTTTAGTGGCCCATGAAAGGGGCCAATCAAATTAATATGAGCAAACTTGTTAAAACACTACATTAGAAAGCTACAGACAAAATTTGGTGATCATCTTTAAATTAGTTCTGTAGAAGGTGACGTTTAAGGTTAATCCTATATTTAGCTTTAGCGGCCCCAAAAAGTGCCAATCAAATTTATATGAGCAAACTTGATAAAAAGACTACCCAAGAATGCTTCAGACAAAGTTTGGGGATCATCCATCAATTATTTCTGAGGCGGCAAATGATGTTCAAATGTTTTTTTAGTTTAAGCAGTCCCTAAAAGGGGCTAATGAATTTAATATGAGTAAACTTGATAAAAGACTACCCAAGAATGCTACAGACAAAATTTGGTGATCATCCATCCATTAGTTCTGTAGAAGAAGATGTCTAAAGGTTTTTCTATTTTTAGACCTAGAGACCCCTAAAAGGGGCCAATCAAATTAATTTGAGCAAACTTGATAAAAGACTACCTAAGAATGCTACAGACAAGTTTGGTAATCATCCGTCCATTAGTTCTGCAGAAATAGACGTTTAAAGGTATTTCTATGTTGAGCTTTAGTGGCCTCTAAAAGAGGCAAATCAAATTAATATGAGCAAACTTGATAAAAGACTACCCAAGAATGCTACAGACAAAGTATGGGGATCATCCATCCATTAGTTCTGTAGAAGAAGATGTCTAAAGGTTTTTCTATTTTTAGACCTAGAGACCCCTTAAAGGGGCCAATCAAATTAATATGAGCAAATTTGATAAAAGACTACCAAAGAATGCTACAAAGTTCTGTGGTAGAAGATGTTTAAAGGTTTTCTATTTTTAGCTCTGTTTACCCCTAAAAGGGGCCAATTGAAATGACATCCGCAAATTGAAGTGTGACTGTCACAAGGATGCTTCAGACTAAATTTGAAGTAAATCTGCCCAGCAGTTTCAGAGAAGAAGACGATTGTTGACGCATGACGACGGACTGGCGGAGCATCCCCCTTTGATACTAATAGCTCACCCAAAACTTTCGGTTCTGGTGAGCTAAAAATGGAATTTTGAAAGGGGATCAGAGGTTATGAAACCTGCATATCACAGATAAGCTGTCAAAAGACAAATTAAAAAACGTGCCACTAAAGGGTGATTAAACAGTATCCGCCCTTATGTTCACTCCAGGTTTTGATTGGTGTCTTCTTGGTGCCCTGCTTGGGTGTGTCGGCGGCTGCGTCCTGTGAACGCTGCCTTTACCTTGTTGATCTTTATTGAGGAATACTAGAACCACCGAAATAAAAATAGCCGAACGGAAAAAAACTTTAAAATACAAGGCCGCATGATTGGTGTGTATGATGTCGTGCTAAATGAACTTTAAGGGTCCCTGATTGAATGTACTGGGCGACATTTGACGGCCTCAACTCGGCACTAACAACGCTGATGTTGCGATAAAAATATAGAATCCTAAAGAACTCAATAAACGACAAAATTAAAATGTGCTCGGTTTGGTTAAGTCTGTTCATGGATGGTAATGGAAGGTGCGAGTTACCGTCAATGCCCCCTTGCACCGGCTTAAGCAGAATTCAAACATAAAGCTGAATGTGAAAATGAGACTTTCAAATTTTTAAGTTCATTCGTCCTTTCTAGCAGTTATAAAGCCAATTATTGAAAAGATGAGAAAATAACTGTATAAAACAGTTTTCTATAGTGACTTGAAGTGGTGTGAGTTTGGATACCAGTAATGTATGAGAATTGATCCGAAATTGGCCAGTGTGTGTAGTAAGGCAGTACCATGCTCCACTGACAGAGAAGTTTATCATATTGAAAAGTATTTGCCACAACTTGATCTTACAAATAGACTGATGTTACTTATTCCACAGGGTAACTGACAGGTATAAAATTTACCAGGCATAAAATGTATCTCCAAGCACATACCGTGCAAGTTAACAATATATTCTCACATTTTTTTCACCATGAAATAGTAAAAACTGTATATCAGGTGAGGCTCGCAAAAGACATATTTATATCTGATGAAAGAAAGCCAGTCAATCTGAGTGTACTCTTTACTTTGACTTTTATTGAAGTATAACTCATCTAGTTTTTCTGAGCAGATGAGGAAGGAAGTAATGGGATATATGAGGAAGGGTAAAATACAAGTTTTATTTGCAATTAAGGCTTATAGCATGGGAACAGACATACCTGATATAAGGAGAGTGGTTCACTTTGATGTACCCAAGTATATTGAAAGCTGGCATCATTATTCTATCTGTTTGTTTGTTTGTTTCATTTAACGCCTTTTCCCAACAGTATTTCAGTCTAAATGAATTCTTATTTTTTATGAGATAAGTTAACATTTAAAATAAATATTAAATAAATAAAATATTCTATGTCAAAAAGGGAAATAATTTAAGAAAATTGCCTTTTAGGATTATCTGCCTTTACAATAAAATTTCAAATTTGATAGTGTAAGAAACTAAAAGTGAATATCTTCACTTTTTGAGAAATGCACATAGCAAGAAATTCAAAGTCAAAAAATGGAATTGATTGAGAAACAATAACGTAAGTTACCTGCACATTAGGAATGCATTTTAATTAAAACATTAAACAAGAATTCCATGTTTCAAGTTATTAGTTTTGATGTAGTTTTTGAGTAATTGACCTTTGAAAATTAAAATTCAGGGAGAAAGGGACATCACTTTGCAAAAACGATTTTTTAAAGATTTCTCCCCTTCTCAAATAGTGTCATTATTTGTCAGTGAACATGTAAATATATATTTCAATATTTACGTTCCAACTGTGAAAATATTGTGTTAACATGTAGCAGGAACTTCAAAGTTTACAAACAAATATTGTCTGTTTTACTAAATTTTAGGTTTCATATTATGACTACACAATTTACAATATTACAAAATATAATGTACAACATATTGATATAAACAAAGAAATAAACATATATTTTAATAAATTATTTCTTAAAAGTACAGAAATATATCTAGTTTTAACAGTTAATGTAAAATATGATGCTTATCATAGCATTTTAGCATATGTACAAGAGGTAGGACGAGCTCGAAGAAATAGTCAACCAGCAGAAGCTATTCTGTATTTCAATTACAGTGACATTGATTCTAACAGACAACATATTAACACTGTGGGTAAGCAACTTTGGTCATGTGACCACAAAAGTCAACGTACACGGCCAAAATAGCTCGGCTGAAGTAAGTTTTTTAGTGATTATTTTTCTGTCAAGCCGATTTAAATTATGCTACATAGCCTACCGACCGCGGCAGTTCCGATGCTTTCTAAAAATGTATTTAGTTTCGTCTAACGTTTTGTATTTTATGAGAACATTCAAACAATATTTGCAAATTGTCAATGACAACGTACACACTATTGTGTGAAAGTGTTGATGAAAACTTAATAAACGATACGCATGTCAGTTCTAAGTAAAATTTCAGATTATATACAAGTACAGGTTTATACAAAGGAAAAAAGTTGCAAGTACATTCATATCATCACAAATAAGCTTAAACAACCTTTAACTTTTTTTATAATGTTATTTATTTGTTCTTATGTGATTTTCTATTTTAGAAGAAAAAATCCAGTTACTCAGACTGCTTTATGATTTGCTGAAGCAGCAGTTTTATATACTGTATTAATTTAGATCATTTTACAGTCATTTAATAACGAAAACAGCCAGGATAAGCATCTCTTGCTCAACCAACCTAGTGCCTTCTGTAGCAACAAAAGTTGCCAATGGTTGACAATGACGCCGAGTGACTATTTTATAGGTATTACCGGTATTTCAGCAGTTATATGTCACTTTAACCCTATGATTACATCACGAACGTTCTATTAACATTTTATTTTCAATAATATATATCTCCTTGCACTAGTTATGTAATTGCCACATGTTATTGACATTGTTATTTAATACATGGGCTAGCTTAATAGACGTGATATGTATTTTTGCATTTACAGTTTTCTTTGCCCTTTTTGTTTCACTGCAAATTTTGCAAACCATGTCTGCTAATTTACAAGTCTATGATATGTATTCAACAAAAATGCTCAAGTGCCATACATTTTAATAATTTGCATTGCAATCAAAATTTTAATTTCAAGCAAACTATTTTATTTGAGCAAATGTCGATAAAATGTCTGCATTGTAACAATCATTTCAATATATATTGTGGCATTTCTATGATTACCAGTGGGTCATATGACTGTTGTACTTGATAAAACTTTTTAAATGTTTAACCAATGTCATTGATTCATATCTATAGCTCATACATTGCGCACAAAATAAGATAGGTAAATTTATTACTAGAAACCATTTTCCGGTAAATTTATAACTAGTAACCATTTTCCAATAACTGATTCTTAAAGCAAGTCAAAGCAATTTTTACTAAAAAACTTGGTACTGGGAAAAACAAACCATTTTTAAAAAGGGTAATTTGTTCCCTTTAAACCCAAACCTAAAAAAAATTTGGGTGAATTATTTATAAGATATTTTAATATGTCGTGTTTATTTTGAAAATAAAAATTTTAAAGAAATTAGTGAGTAATCATAGGGGGCGGGACCAACTGCTAAAAAACCCGGTTTTATAAAATTGAAAACTATCGTAAACCTTTGGAAACCCTTTTTGCTGTGGGAAGGACTATTTGGGTTGAGAAAAGAGCCCCTTTTATCCTGGCTTTTTTAAACTTTATTAAGATACTGTTTTTTAAACAAATAATATTGTAATACGATTTTAATATTAATACCGTAAAAAAAAATAAAAACGGTTTGTTTTCGGGGCCTTAACTTTTTGAGAAAACGGGAAAAATTTGCCCTTCTAGAAAACAAAAGTACATAAATAAAAAAGTTAAAAGTTGTTTAAGCTTATTTGCGATGAAATGAATGCATTCTAAACTATTTCATTTGTAAAAATAATAGTAATTATGTACAGTTTGAGAGGGCAATCTAAATTGAAAGCCAACTTTTTGTTGGAAAAAGCCACCTATTTCGAAGTTGCAGCCTCATGTTCAGACCACTATCAAACTGAATTGTGAGTGTGTACGTTGACAATTTCTAGACTGTATGTGTACGTTGACATTTCTGTAAGTTGGTCAATTTTTAAATAAATACAAAAAATGACAGCAGGAAACCAGTTCTTTTTTCATTAAAACATTCTCTTATATATTTTAAGACCTGAATTTTTACGTAGCACTGACATGCGTATCGTTTATTAACATATTATCAACACTTTTACACAATAGTGTGTACGTTGTCATCGACAATTTGCAAATATTGTTTGAATGTTCTCATAAAATACAAAACGTTGGACGATAATACATTTTTAGAAAGCATCGGAACTGCCGCGGTCGGTAGGCTATGTAGCATAATTTAAATCGGCTTGACAGAAAAATAATCACTAAAAACTTACCTCAGCCGAGCTATTTTGGCCGTGCCGTGTACGTTGACTTTTGTGGTCACGTGACCAAAGCTGCTTACCCACGGTGATATAAAGTCTACTGGCGGGACTTCTGCAAAAATGAGTCTTAAAGATGGAGTTCATCTGAATTTTCCTTTCTTGCATTATTAACAATGAGAATCAGTATATTCATGACTGCTGTGGTAATTGTGCCAAAAATGCACATGCAGTGAATAAAATAGTATTAATATGGATGATATTTAGTGATATGTCAAGTAAAAATACACATTTTCAACCAGAAAAAGGGTCAAAATGATATTTGGTACGTTAATGGAATATTTCAAGACAAAAAATCAAGACACATTAGAGTTGAATACAGGTTTTAAATGTAAAATTGCTAATAAAGTTGCACAACAATGTTCTCTGTATAACCTTGAAAATTTGAGGATGTATTTTCATTGTATTACTGGAACCTTTCATTGATAATATCAGAAATAGAAAATACATAAAGAATGGTTTCAAACTGACTTTATTGAAAACAGATAGTGAATTGAAATCATGCTAATACAAAACAAGATTGCATTTGAAAAAAATGCTATGCCACCGCATTAATACAACACTAAATAGAAGTGTAGAAACAGATTTTTTTTGTTTCTATACAATTGAAGAGCCTGCAACATTTTCATTAAAGCCGCGTTGGGCTTTCTTTATGGATTCTTATTTTCTCTATTTTATCGCCACATCAGCGTTGTTTTCTGTGTTCTCAGATTTGTGCATTAAATGACCATATACTATTTATTGGTGAATATGTATATATATATCATCATCATCATCATCATCAACAACAACAACAACAACGACAACAACAACCTATTTATAGAAAGAATGCATTGCGTGTATCAATTTATAGAATGCATTGCGTGTATCTATTTATAGAATGCATTGCGTGTTTCTATTTATAGAATGCTTATAAAGTCCTACGTAGGTTTTTATAACTCCTACGTAGGAGTTTATAAGTCCTACGTAGGAGTTATAAACTCCTAATTAGGCTTTTTTTTATCTCCTACGTAGGAGTTTATTTTTTTTATAGAACATTATGAATTGGCACCTGGACGCTTCCGTAGTGAAAGGCAACAAAATACTGTTGTGTTTAAAATGAAAGATGATTGCATTGTATTACAGTTGACTGGTTACTAAACAATAAGATATGACATGAATATATGTTGTAAATATTGTTTGTAAAAAGAATGTTAAAACAATTAAGTTGTAAAAATGTTATGTTAACTTTAAAGTAAATATGATTTTATTTCTTTGCTGAATAATATTTGCAATTATTTGTTTGACACTGTATATTTATTCAAACTTTGGTGAATATATAAAAGTAATGGTACTGGTACTTAATTACTTCACCAAAAAAAGTACTAGTACTGCAGTACCAAGCTAAAATGTAGTACTGGTACTGGTAATGGTACTGCATAATTTGCCAAGTACTGGTACTGGTACTTAAGTACTACACCCTTAGTATTGATGCAGCTCTGGTCATGATATAATACAATATCAACTTCTTCTTATGGATGGATATAAGTCACTTTGTCCGAAATTTGTCGCGCAGCGCAGCAGCAATTGTTCTTGTCCTGCGGATACCTAACAGTTCACATAACTTTTTGGAATAGTTTTGATTCGAAAGTTATAAAACTAACACATCATTGGTCATACCGCGCCGTACACTATAATATAGATCCGCAGGTGAGTAAGTAGAGTCTCCCACTTGGTCCGTGGAAGTTATCAATGGAGGAAAGCGTAGTGACCAATTGTAAAACAGATGACACTAAGCATGCAGTATGTCTAAAAATAGAAGGGTCACAACCATTTTTTAATAAACGTTTAATTGTTTTAAAGAATTCACAAGAAAAATTGCTATGACCCAAGATTTTACGGTTTGATAAGCCCTAGTCGCTGAAGAAATTTCAAATCGCTATTAAATTTTGAACTCAAATCGAAATTACGATTATAAAATTTAGTAAAATGATTCCGTTATTTATGATAGCGGTAGCCCTGTTTGAGAAGTTTACTAGTAATGAAAATATTCCGTTCGTTAAAACCTTTTTTATGTCTACAAACCCTAGCGAATCTATTTAACTGAGATACATATAACCCGTAAGATGTTGCATTGGGTACATCTCCGTCTACGTATGGATAATTGACTATACCAAAGGCAAAGTCATCTCTCTTTTTCTCTCAGTAACAGGTACATAAACATATCTTTCTTTTACTTTATTCGTTCAGCTGATCAACTAACAAACACGGCATTTTAATGGGACTCCAATGAGGTTTTTTGACATGACGGGACTGGAAATAATTTTTTGAGATTATGACTCCATTTGATGTAGATCTATACTATTAACTTATGTGCAAAATTTCAGATCATTACCTTGCTCCGTTTTTCAGAATAATTATTATAATTGTGAAAAATGACCCAAACTTGAAAAGCGTTTAAAAGCTTTTCACTCAAATCGGACTGAGAATAGCAAAAACATGATTTTCAATGTAGTTCTTATATTTCTTGGTTATATTTTATTAACATTTATATTTAAGCGCTCATGTTTATCTATGTGAAAAATTAAAATTTTATTTTTTTAGGCTTGGTTTAAACATATTTTTATTCAGATAATATATACATGTTAATAATTTACAATTTAAGCAGAAAGGAATTGGACCGAGAGCTACAATAGCTCATAGTAGTCCTCTCCTTTAACAAAAGCAATATGCTTACATAATACATGGCTTATCATAATTTTAATTAAACCCTATAAAGAAAAAGAACGAAGAAAGAATAAAAAAATACAAATACAGGTATGCAATTGAAAGAAAATAATAAAGAGAAAGATGGAGAAAAGAGAAGTTTGCGGATGTTTCATTTGTCGTTTTGGTACGAACACCATTTATGGGAGAAAAAAAACTTGTGTGAACACTATGTTGTATGACAACTAGTATATTACATATTAGAATCTTTTAGTATCTCTTATAAATTTTTGAACAGCGGCGAAGATAGCAGTGTTGGAGTCCGCAGGTAAAGCAGGGTCTCCATAAAGAATAACATGCAAAGTTGGAGTGCAAAAGTTGGAAAGAGTGTTTAGTAGATTGGGACGTAGATGTACATATTTTGGACAAATAAAGAAGAAATGATAGGAATTTTCAACAACCCCACAATCACACAATGGAGACTCGGCAATATTCTTATCATATAAATCAGATGCAAGAGAGCTACAATTGGTTCAAAGTCTGGTATGCATTATTTGGTCTCTTCGCTCACCATAGTAGAAGAAGTTCGGTATATTTGATACTTCACTTTTAAGACTGCTCTTAAAATCGGCAAGCGTAGGAGCATTCTGGGTTTGAACTGGAAGGGCGTTGAAGTCTCTTATTACAGATGGTAGAAAGGATTTATAGTAAAAATCTGTGCGTGATCGAATGGTCTGTATGTCTTGGGCATTCCTTAAGGGATGTCGATGTTCGGAGCCAACAGAAGAAGGGACAAGATCAGAGAGATAGTCTGGAGTGAGATTATTTTTCATTTTGTAAAATAAGATAAGTTTATGATTGTATCTCCTTTTTTCTAAAGTTTCCCAGCCAATTTCAGACATAAGATTGTCAATAGAGACGAGTTTGGTTGTTCCTGTCACTATTCTTGCGGCTTCATGTTGAATTTGTTCTAGTTCCGTTTTTTTTTCTTATTTAGTACAGTTATCAAATAAGACATCACCGTAGTCAAGGATAGGTATAATAAATGAAAGGCAGATGGTTTCAAGAGACTTCCGGTTAAGTGTTAATTTAAGTTTAATCATTATATTTATCTTTTTCTAGGCTTTAGTTTTAGTGTAATCAAGATGTGCCTAGGTGTTTATGATAATTTACTTCATTTAATGGTTGACCCTGCATAATAATGGACGGATGAATTACTTGTCTTGTTTTACGGGATATTAACATTGATTCAGATTTTGAAGGATTAAATTTGACTTACCATTTTTTTGACCACCTGTCTATTGTTTGCAAGTCTGTATTTAGAATATTTGAAGCTGATAGCGGACCTTCAACAATAATGAATAGACTAGTATCATCAGCGAAAAGTCTGATGTTTGCTTTGATATCAAGAACAATGTCATTTATATATATTAGAAAAAGAAGTGGCCCGAGTATGGATCCTTGAGGGACATCAGCATTTATATAATTATCAGAAGATGTATAACCTTTAAGAACAACTCTTTGTTTTCTGTTATCAAGATAGATTTTTTAGGCCTATATTTATTTAGTTCCGCCCATTGTTTTCTCGTTTAGGGCACACGCATTTTTTTACTTGGGGACCATATGCCGCTTTTCATGGAATGGCACTAACGTGTCACATTGAAGGTTCCATGATAACCGCCATATGAACACATCTGCGGATGTTTCAAAATTCTAAATTTTACCAGTTCATGTTAAATGTTGAATTCTGCTTAAGCCGGTGCTAGGGGGCGTGGACGGTAACTTGCACTTTCAAGTACCGTCCATGAACAGGCTCAATCAAACCGAGCCTGCAACATTTTCAATTTTGCCGTGTTGGGCTTTCTTTAGGGATTCTGTATTTATCTATCCTATAATCCTCAGTGGAGTTCCTTTAATATTCAACATTTGAAATACATTTACAAATGTGTATTTTCTTAAAGATAAAGAATCATTCGCACCTTAATGATTTATTGTTGTTGTTGCTTTTTTTGTCTTATTGCTTTAAATAAATCTATTGGGATTTTGAATAATTTCTATCTCAATGAATTGAATGACTATTAATCTCGATAATATTAGTAGTTATAATGATTACTTAAAGCACACGAATTTCATTATTATAGGACGTATACATAAGATTTAATCATTCTAACTTTTTCAAGTTTTATTTGCAATTTGGCCTCAACTATTATTTAAGTATACATAAAATAGAATTCATTATTAAATTCATTTTAAGAAGGACTTGAAAAATTTCGTTTATAACTCTTTTTCAGTTTTATCTTCTGTAATGAAATTAATTACATAACGCAGCTTTATACTGAATAAGAACACTAAAAATTAATATTGATTCTGTTTAGGCTTTAAATCCATCTAGAAACATTGGAATTCCATTTTATGATTAGAGTTCTTCATGCCTGATTTCACCTATCATAATTGATCGAGATTCAGACTGGTTTTCAAACAGTTTTTGCAAGAACTGCTGTAGATAACTGTGTCCGACTAATACTGCCATTTTTATATTACCTTTTAACATGTCTATTGCATGCAATTGAATAGATTAATATTTAGAAGAAAAACATACAATTGGATAACTTGAAATTTAAACACGATTGTCAGTCGGATGAGTGGAAATAGCTTTATATTAAAGAATGCATTTGAATTTTAGTTTATCCGAAAAGAAATAAAAAGGTTGCATATTGTGTAAAAATTGCAATTCTTGTAACAACTGTTATTATTTTCTTTGTTCATTTAAAATCTGTAGGCCGTACTGAAAATAAGTAAACATGTTCTCTTTTCTGTGTTAACTTTATATGTTGCCTTCTCAAAATAAATTGTATCTAAATATTTTATCATTATCATTATTGTTAATATGTTATGTATGTGTGCACATTTTAGATCGATTCAGTCGGTTTGACTTAATCTTGAACACTGCAAGTCTGTATATTGTTGCATCAATGATCAGAAAATTTGATTTTGTTTTCGGGGTGTGGGAAAAAGTTAATGAAAATCTATGATGCCGTTATGCTGTTAATCAATTCAGGGATTAAATTAATACATGCTATTCTGTTTAAACGAAGCCTTTGAATGTTTTCTGTTCCTGTTTAATGATTGCTCTCTATTTATGATTGACTTTGATTTTCTGTATCTTGATACGTAATTGCAATATTTTATCACCCCTTTGTTAATGATAAACCAATCTCATAAGAAATTTATTGACATCCATGAAATTCTTACTGAATAAGTCTAATTTTAATTAAAGAATGAATAAACTGGATGGAAGCTGTGTTCCTTATGCCCGTTTTTTAATGTCGCTATATATATATTCTTATGACAATCTATAGTGTGTAGAATTTTAAACATAAAATATCTACTTCGTGTGAAGTCAAAGCAAAACCACTATTAAGGTAATATGGTGATTTTCAAGATAGAACTAATGAAAGAAACCTAAGGTCCCTCTCCGTGCATTATGAGCTAGTTGACGGCATCCTTATATATAAGAATCAAAACTCTCTGGCGGAATTCGGACCCGTAGTGCTTAGGAAGAAGGGACTTGAAATCAACAAACGTAACCACTTTACCATAAACGTCTCTGTTTCACTATATCTATTTCCTTCTATATATGCAAATTATGTCAGTTTTAATGCCTGCGTCCAAGAAAATTATGTAGATAACTCACTGAGACGAATTTAATTTCCGCTTTTATCATTACTAAGTAAACCGCTTTATTACAAGATTAAGCAAGAAAATCAAGTCAAGTTTTATCAAGTTTACAAATGGGATTTCGTTTTTGTATTATTGTAAGTAATTAGGAGGTTTCGCCTTTGATTGAGATACGTTTATCCCTTGCTATCTGCTGCTTATAAGGAGTGTAATTTGACCAAATCTTGGAACACGGGTTAAAGTGAAATGTTCACGTTATTGAGGGTAGATAAAAGTGTGGAAAACAGTCGATGAGATTGGTGAGATACAACATCATTTCTTACTTTTAATACACCATACCAATTTATATATTTAAAGAGATAACACAAATCAAATTGTAGTGGTCAATTAAGCTATGTCAATGATTTAATGTTGTTTACATTTTTATTGTGTTTTATAAAGATTTGCAGACTTGAGATGATTAGGCTTTTTTGTTAACATAAACACAACCTGTCATATTTTTAGGTGTAGTTATTGTAAATGAAATGATGTGTATACAAATTAATCAAATTGAATATACATTCCCAAATATCATATCAACATAGACATGTTATATTTCTTTGGTGAATTATTTAAGCTGAAATCAGATGGTACATGTTCTTACAAAATGGAAAACGCTTATTTCAATGAGTGAAAAGACTACTTGTGTAAAATACGTCTGACATCACAGCTGATGACAGACAAAGCTTAAATGTTATAAAAATGGAAAAACACGATTTTCATTTTGTATGTGTCTAACGTCGATGTACAATTATATATAGTTTGTATCGATCTTAATGATAAGAATTAAGTACAATAAAAAATGCATTTCTTGTAACTTCATTAAGCATCCGTTCCGCATAAGACAAAAAATAAATGGAAAATTCGTATTATTTATTAATACAAAAATTGACGACACTCACTTGCGAGTTCGTATCTCAAAGAATATGTTTCAGCTTCATCAATTTGAAACCGTTTCTTATAATCTGCCGATACTTAAGCTTTTAACCTATCATAATCATTCATTCAAATAACAAACAGTAAAAATGATGACTACGTGGCACGCAGAAAAGGATGTGCTGGTGACTGTACTAGATCCTTGCAGCCTGATCATCTGAAAAAATAACCAGTATGTATCGTAAGTACTTGTATCAAATACAAAATTTTGTTTTTATCATTTGATATATTGTATTTCAAGAAATGAATTTTATGAAACTTACGTGATAAAAAACTGGAAAAGGGTGCCCTCGGAGAAATTAATTACGACAACATTTACACGAACTTACAGACTAGGTTTGATTGAGTCTGTACAAGTTATGCTTTGACTTTAACACAATAATCGAAAAGATTAAAGGATGGTATTAACATCATGCTGTTTTAGATATTAAACATTGCATATGCCGAAAGTTACTTGAAGTTTGATTCTCATCAAGAATTCTAATACAAATAAGCATTTGTAATATTAATAAACATGTAAATGCACGAGGCGAATCAATTTAACTTGAAACATATGGACAAGCACATTTCAGCAATGCGTGTCGCGTGCAAAACTAATCTGAAAATATCGGATTGTTGCTTTTTTAAATACATGTACATTGCCAACTGAGCCCATACTTGCCTTGCGGACACAATTTCAATAGATGAGAATTTGTGATAAAGTGCAAGATTATTGTTAAGATTAATAAGTATCTATGAAGTAATGCATAGCAGAAACATCTAGAAGCAACCTAAACTGTTATCAATTATAGCAAATTAAATTTATTCAGTTAAAAGTATTCGAATTTATTCTTTCGCAGTGTACCTTAGTAAACCTTAACCAAGAAAACAATTTGATGATACGACATAAAAAAAATAAATTCATTCGAGAACATGGTTGTAGTAAATGTAGTAAAATGTGTCGTGTTATCAGTTTGACTAAACGCAGGTAAAGTGATTTTACTCACGAAACAACGCATGCAGTATGAATCAAAGAATTCTTAGCACGTGATGAATTGCGTGCATACAATCCTGATCAATATCATGAATAATAGTTGCATTGTCTGTGAGCAAAATACGAAGATAAAATTTGTTTTTTATTTGTAGTAGAATATACAATAAAAAGCTATCTTTTTATTATTATTATTATTATCATCGCATGATAAGCTATTTGTCTAACCATTTAAATTGTATTGCTTTACCTTACTTGCAAAAAGGGAATTTATATTATTAATTTATATTAGTTGTAAGCAACGTTCCGTTGCACTCTAATGCGAAACAATTATGTCAACCTCTAATTTTATTTTGTATGTAAGTATGCGCCTATCTTAATTACGTTAAAAATGGAAATCTTTCATGCTTTACAAAACTTACATACTTACGCGACATATTTAAAAATGCGGATGACATACATGGTATTGTATACAAAGTATTGTTATTTCTTAATGAAAAACATGCGTTGCATAAAATATTTGTATCTATTTTAAATGCAATGCAAGTAAATGAATATTAACAAAACGTAGTTTGAAATAGTTTACGTGATGATTATATTTAAACATACCTCCAACTTTCAAACAAAAGCAAATATCCTCATGCTGATCTATTGCCAAGAAGAACATGTCACATACCTGTATCTCTATTCATTTCGTATTATATTATGCTACACTGCATCTAGAATGCACATATATACAGAAGGACATATTAAATATAGATACAAATTATGAAAATCTGGAAACGATGAGATTCGCCGGGAACAATGTAAAAACAAAGCATGTACAATTGTGTCTATTCACGAGAAATAATGAAGGGGGCTACATCAATTTATACAACGCAGTATTCAATCTTCTATGCAAAATTTACTTTAATCAATGATCCCAAAGGACATTTAATACAGCTGTTACAGAAAACTATAGTTAAAAAACTATAACTATAGCACAATATATACGACTGCTTAATATGAGAAAAAAAATATTTGTATGAAAAAGCAACAGGAATGAACATCTTTGCCTTTAGCGGTTTACCATTAAATGTTTTACATTTACTCGTAATTATACTTCTGATAATAAACTAACTTTTATAATGATATTGGACAAAGCAGCAGTCCTTTTAATCAACTTGTGCTTATATATCACCAAACAATCATCACAGAAAAGATGATGATTTCTTGAAAATTCGAAGACCCAAATTTACATTTAAGTGGTACTCTTTCCATATTAATAATCATACATCAGCTTCGTAATACATGTTTCCTTCAATAACTGTTTGAGAAGGTAAGATACTTCAATTATATCGCAAAAGATATTAGTTAATTAAAAGTATTTAAGTAAAATAGTGAACTTTTCTATATATTCATTTCCAATATCAACCTATTTTGTGGGGGCACATAAGCTGGATCAATATATTACGTTATTTCCGCCATTCTGATATATCTATGTTATTCTTGTCGGAATCGTTGCTGCCCATTTGTTTATCTAATTTATTATTTTTAAATGTGATCTTTAAGTTTATGAATATTTCCGGTCTCATGTCCATTGGGTGATAATAAGTTAGGTCGTCGTTGATGGCGTAAATAATAGATTCAATGACATAAAACCTGCAATGTTGGGAAAGTTTCCCTTCTACTATTTTTTATTCTAACGGACCTTCCTTACTTTGAATTACAATTTATCTTAATTTCAAGTTATTTTTGTATAAATGACATACATATTATATAAAAGCTCCATGATATATATATCATCATATGTAAAAAGTAAGCGACATCTAAAATGTGGTTTACGTTGAGAAATGTGATTTGACAGATAATTTGAAATAATATTATATTAAGGTTATGTGATATTTATATGACGTGGGAGAAACATAAGTTGCAAACTACTCTATACAGACACTGTATGTTTTGTGCACATTATATAGGATCAATGTTAGTTTATCATGATAAAATGTCATTTGTCTCTGTAACAAAGTTATGTAAGAAAAATAGGAGTGCACCTTTTTTTTTGTTTGCCGAAAAGAGACCATGCAGACATTTTTCGTCCAACTCTGGGACTATCATTCAAATCATTTTTAGAAAATCGAAAAAGAAGTATTTCATGTCATAATTTTAGGAATTATATAGGGAACAAGTGAAAAATGTGTCATTTTTTATATGCATCAGTTTATTGTTTTTTTTAATGACAATTACTTGTACAGCTGTTAAAAGGATTCACGGGAAAAGGAGTTAGAGTTACGGGACGAAATTACAGATATAAAATGTCGAAGCATGAGGGACAACTTGTTGTTTTTTAATTTGCCTGAAGAAAAAGATGAAAACTGCGAGCAGAAAGTTCTTAACTTTATTGAAAAGGAGATGAAAATATTGGACGCCAAAGAAAATATAAAACTGCATCGAGCTCATAGACTTGGCGTGTACAGAAGCACCAAAGTTCGCCCAATTGTTGCTAAATTTGCATATTTTCCGGACCGAGAAAGAGTTAGAGCTTCCGCAAAAACCTTATCAGGTACGCACTTTGGTGTCGCAGAGCAATTTCCTAGGGAGATTATGGAAACAAGGCGAAAACTGGTACCAATCATGAAAAAGGCCCGTGATGAAGGAAAAGAGGCGTATATTAAAGTAGATAAATTGTACATAAATAAACAGCTATATCGTGGACATGATTAGGAGTCACAAGAGGGTGTCATCAAGTGTTTATCATAGAATGTTGAGGGACTTTCTAAAGTTAAGCGATCATCTAACGAATTTATTGGAAAATGATGTTATATGCTTCAGTGAGACTTGGACGAATAAAAGCTCAGTTATTGATCTTAATGGATATCACAAACCGATTCATTCTTATAGACGATTTCAGCATAGACGTACTAAGCGCTCCAGCAGTGGTCTTATCATATATATATAAAATTCCATAAGAAAAGGTGTTAAAATGGTCAAAAATGACATTGACTGTCTGGTATGGTTAATATTTGATAAATCGTTCTTTCGCATAGAAAATGACATTTATTTAGCAGTTGTATACATTGCACCAGAACATTCCCCGATTCATGATAGGTACGATGAAGATATTTATAGGCACATTGAAAATGATATAAATATATTTAGCAATAAAGGAAAAATATTCATTACTGGAGACACTAATTCGCGCATTGGCCAGAAAAGTGATTATATAACATATGATAGACATATAGGACAAACAGATATTTATACGATTGACCCATATTTGCCACGGACTTCTTGTGATTTTGGTTCAAATCGCTTTGGCGATCGTTTACTTGACCTTTGTAAATCAACCAATTTTCGGGTAGTTAATGGTAGATTGTATAGAGATAAAGGCATAGGCAAATTTACCTGTATGACATATAACGGGGAAAGCGTGGTCGATTATCTGGTGACGTCACAGTTAAACTTTCAAGATTTAGCCGATTTTTATGTGCATGATTTCAATGAATTTTCTAACCATGCCCCGATGTCATTTTCATTCAAAGTTAACTCGATTCCAAGTACGATAAAAAAGGAGCCAACTATTTCTTATAAATGGAAACCATCACAAAGGGATGCATTTATAAATGACGTATCACATGATATACAAAACATAGAAACTATTTTACAAGAGCAAATAAACAACGGAGATAGTACCGATACATTAACTAAGACTTTCACGGACTTTTTAAACGATAAAGGCAAACAGTACTTTGAAACTAAATCAGTTGCACGAAATAATTATTTTGTGCATAATGACTCAAATCTGAAGAAATGGTTTAGTGATGAATGTAAATTAAAGAGAGAAAGTTATTTACAGGCAATTTATGACTATAATTTAGAAAAAAACGAAAGCACTAGAAATATCCTGCATGAAAAGAAACGTGATTACAAAAACACTTGTAAAAAGCATAAAAGAAGCTTTAATAAAAATGTTGGTAAAAAAATGAATGATATGAGAAGAAAAAATCCACGAGAGTTTTGGAAAACATTTAAAAAGAAATCTTCAAATCCAAATGGTGAAAACATAACTGTTGAAGAATTTTATGATCATTTCAAAAACTTATCTTCTAATACAATGCTTAGTGAAAATATGGAATGTAATGACATTTTGTCGCAATTTGATACAGCCCCAGACTCCTATGGAAGTTCCTTCGCTGAACTGGATCAACCAATCACAAAAGAGGAAATAATATCCGCCACCAAGAAACTCGGTTGTAATAAGGCGTGTTCATTAGACAATATCCTATATGAATATTTCAAAGAAAGTGTATTTGTAACGGCACGTTCAATTGAATTATTGTTTAACCACATATTAAATACAAAAGTGTTTCCTCGTAGCTGGTCAACAGGAGTAATAATACCAATATATAAAAAAGGTGATTCGTCTGACCCGAATAATTATAGAGGAATAACATTGATCAGCTGTTTTGCTAAATTGTTTACAGTTATCATAAATGAACGATTGAAACGTTGGGCTGAAAACACAGAAACTTTGACAGACGCACAATTCGGTTTTAAACCGAATTACGGTACTATTGATCCTATTTTTATATTAAATGCTTTAATAGAAAGACAATTTAGAACGAAAAATAAGCTCTTTTGTTGTTTTGTGGATTATAAAAAGGCGTATGACTTAATTGACAGAAATTACCTTTGGTATAAGCTCATAAAGACCGGGGTGGACGGAAAACTGTTCTCTATTATACGGTCAATGTACGAAGATGTTAAACTTTGTGTAAGACATTTAAATAGTTTGTCAGATTTTTTCAGCTGTGATGTAGGTCTCTTTCAAGGCGAGATCACCTCGCCGATCATGTTCTCTATATTTTTGAATGATATTGAAATGTTTTTACAAGAAGACCCAAATGCTTGCATTACACTAGACCAGATATCTATGTATTTGTTGTTGTTTGCGGATGATGCCGTTCTTTTTTCTGAATCCAAAGAAGGTCTACAAAACAATATAAATAATTTACAATTGTATTGCAAAAAATGGAATTTAACTGTAAATGTTGATAAAACTAAAATTGTTGTTTTTAGAAAAGGCGGTCAATTAAGTAGAGAGTTCAAATGGTCATATGACGGAATTGATATAGAAATTGTTCAAAACTTCAATTATTTAGGAATTGTATTTTCTAGTGGCGGTTCATTTGTACCAGCAACAAATACCCTTAGTGGAAAAGGCTTAAGGGCAATGAACTCTTTACTTAACATTACAAAAGAGTTAGATATATCTATAGAAATAATGTTCAATTTGTTCGATGCGTATGTTTTATCTATTTTGAATTATAATTGTGAAGTATGGGGCTTTAATAAAGCAGAAAATATTGAACGTGTGCAAAGAAAATTTTGTAAATGGTTATTAAATGTTAAAATGTCAACAAATACTCTATCATTGTATTCTGAACTAGGTAGATTTCCTCTGTATATTGAAAGATATGTTAGGATAGCAAAATATTGGTTAAAGTTACACGGCGATAAGAGTCAAAACTGTATTTTAACAACTATTCTAAGTTCTCAAAGAAATGATATATCAAATAACTCAAATGTTGTCAACTGGTCATCAAAAGTTCGAGACATGGTACAAAACGCTGGATTTGCCGAAGTATGGTTATATCCAGAATCGGTTAATATTAAAATTTTTATACCAGTATTCAGATCACGTCTCAGGGATATATATGTAACCCAATGGCGAGCAGACATGGCGTTATGCTCTTCCTTGCAAATGTATTCAAATGTTAAAGTTAAATATGAAAGGTCTATTTATCTTAAATTATTAGAAAATGCAAAATACAGATCAGTTCTTGCAAAAATTAGATTAAGTTCCCATAAACTACACATTACATCTGGAAGACACAGGGGGTATTGAAAGAAGTCAGAGAAAATGCACATTATGTACGTCTGTGGATATTGAGGATGAATTTCATTTTATATTAATATGTCCAATTTATAGTGATTTTAGAACTATGTACATTTCAAGATACTTTACTGTTAATCCTAGTGTTTATAAATTCATACAATTGTTAAACGCAGATAGAAAATGGTTATTAGCAAATAAGCAATATTTTGTATTAAAGCATTTGAAAGACGAGACAATTTGGTAGATAAGCATACCAATATATTAATATTAATGTAGTAATTTATTTTTGGCATTCTCAATCAACTTGTTTAACTATGTCATAAATATTTGAATATAACTGATTGAACTTATTATGACATGTTTCTTGATGCATGCATTGTTATAATTATACATGTATATGTAAGTTATGATGATGGGTGTTGAGCCCAAGTCAGAAATAAAGTATATGTTCTGTTCTGTTCTGTTCTGTTAAGGCAAGTTTTTTTATTATAATTCATACATATATTGATTGTAGGTTTTTTCATAACATGAATGACATTGTACATAATGTAAAGGGCCGATGTTTGGTCAACATCGTGTTATATTGTATTGCATGTATAATGAAATATGTGGATAACATATGGAATGTTAATATTCCAATATAAATGCGTAGTGTCTGTTTGAAGTGAGATAAATGTGAGATACTAGAAGTAGCTTGAAGAACGTTACATAATTTCTGTGGGTTTTTTACCACTACACGACACCAACAAAGTACGTACAAAAAATGATTTATTGTTCTAAAACAGGCTCACATTGTATTAGTTTATTTCACCTAGAAATGAAACAACCACACAACAAAAATTTCTGATTGTCCACTTTATAAAACAATTCATTGTTATGAAATATTTAACTATAAGGTTTCTTCTTTAAAGAAAAAGTATTATTGTCCTTTGTTACATGTATACAATGAACATAGTTTAATCATTATACCATTTTTCGTTACAGATCCTTTTATTTAACGACAAGTTTCAGTTTCACAATCATTTGGTTCTGAAATCTTTGTTTCGTCTGTAATTAATAAGTGATCATTGTTGATGGATGCTAATTGCTTACTAGACCCTTCGCAGTTTGACTAAAACTAAAAATGATCATATTTTTACAACAGAGATGTAATCACATTTTTTAAGTTCACCCTTAACGAAGTTTAGTTTGACGTCAAGAAAAATAAAATGTTTTCATTTGCTGAAAAAATAGTTTAATAAAATGAAGTTTCCATAAGAATTTTACAATATTTATTTCATTTTTCATGTCATCTTTGAGACATTGATTTTCATTCTTAAAGGAAGCATTATGCAAATTATAAATAAATCGATAATTTTTCGCGCATAAATCTGATTCGATTTAAGAAATTCTATTTTAGAATATAAATTACAGCAATTAAAAAAATAAACGGTAGCTTGTGTTTTTCAGTACTATTCATGAACAGGCTCTGTAACACATTTTGAACGTTTGTATGGGATTCTTTTAATTTAAGCCTTAAATTGTATGTAGTCTGTGCATTTGATTTAAATATAACTTTGTTTGCTTTTGCTTTTAAGAATCAGGAATACATGGAAATGAAAACAAATCAAGTGCAATTGATACACATTTTGATACTGTAGAAGTCATGTACACTGAATATTTCTTTTAACCTTTTCACTCAAAAGTCTTAAAAGAAAATGGAATGTTTTACATTGTAGGACCGTTTAACCCCCAAATACGTTTGTTTATTTTTTTCTTTGGATATTTAATACTTGTTTTCTTTCATTTCATCTATATACCATTTGTCGCTCTTGTTATTGGAAAGAACATCTATCCTTTTTGAAATTATTATTGGATCAATGATCAAATATTTAACAAAAACAATCAACTGGTGGACTACTGTCATTTCTGTTTCACTAATCGTACTTTACTTGTGACCTTGACAAAGTGTTTATTCACATTTGTAATCTCTTTGTTTTCCAATAGTTTTCGGTACACATTAAAGTGACATGATGCTCATTTTATCGTTGTCAAACTGAGATGAGTAAGTTGTGTATTTTAAAAGATTGACATTTTCTATGGGCATTTAACAATAGTTGATAAATTAGATATATGATATAAAAACTGTTATATTAAAACTATAAAAAATATAGAAGGATATTTCAATCAAATTTGATAGATATTTATTTGGGAGGAGGATTATTGATTTCTCAGTTGACGTTATTATGAAATTGAAAACAGATAAGTTATTTTATTTCTACTTGAACACTCACCATTTACTCTTTGATCAGCATAATGGCACTTTAAATTACTAGTAATATGTAAAACAAAGTGTCAATTGTTGCCAGGACAAAACAGACCAGCTAAAAGCATTCTAATACATAACCAACAGTAACAATTTAGGGGAGTAATTTGCTACAAATTAAAACAAAACAACTGTATTTATCATTAACAAAAAATGGTGTCAGATTTTTTTTTCTTAAATTGTTGGTCATTAAAGACATATTTTTTGTTTAAGAAACAGTTTATTTGCTATACCCTAGATATATAACAGAATTACGATATTTCAAGAATAAACATAAAAATCTGGAAACAAAGTCATCTCTCGGAAGCATTAATCACAACAAAGTTACAAAAACATTGCAGACTCAGTTTGATTGAGTCTGTAGATGAATGATAATTAATACGTGCAACATCCCTCACGCCCCCTAACACCGGCTTGAGCGGTTCTCAATTCTCAACACTTAATAGTGCTGGCAGCAATGATCCCGAAGAACCAAAAAACATATAACAACACTAAAGTGAAGTACGGGGCAACTTTCTACAGCTGCCACACAGCACTTGACACCTGCTATTGGAAAGTATAAAAACCTGGAAACAAAGTCATCCCTCGGAAGCATTAATAAAATATGATAAACAAGATCAACAAGGAAAGGCGGCGTCCAATGAACGCAACCTAACACGACCCCGCAACAAGAACCAGCGGCAAGGAGCCCAGGAGGACCCCAAACAAAAACAGGAAAGGGCGCAAGGGAAAGCACGGACAGGCTTATCAGTAAAATGTTACATAAGAAATATTAGTAACCGACCAGGAAATTAAAATAAAAGAAAATAAATAATTGATGAAAAGGCCCACGAGGCAGATGGGCACGGGGAAAGGGCTAGGAAATTCGGGGAGGGGGAGCGAAATGAGGAAACAAAACTAGTGGCAAAATGTAAGATACTTACCGCATAAGCATAAAATGTGGACTTTATTTAAATATGTTTTTTCCGTCTTTAGAATGTTTAGCTTTTTCGCACAGTAAATATATAAAAAAAAACTTTTAAATTAGATTAAACAACAAAACAAACAAATCAGGTTAATTACCAAAACTATTGGCACGTGAATCGTACATTCGCCTACACACAAACGCCAACACACATCATTTGATCTCAAAGAAACACACATAACTCAAGAGACACATGCAAGACTTCATTTAAAGTTCCCGTGTAAAACAAAATAAAAGTAAATGTTTTATCCAATTCTTCTTAATCGAACAAATGCATGCATGTTTGTTGGTTTTTAATGATTATATATAAACAGATTATTTGTTTGGAATGTTTTTATTAGACGGTGTGATTTTACTACATACCGATCAAACAACATGTTGTTATTGAAATTCTGAAAGAGACTTTTACGTGCGTTGTGTATTCACCTTATTTCATTCTTCAATTTGCCATTAAATTACAGAAAAAACTTAAGTTACACGTGTTTCAAAACGTGTTTCCCTTAAACTCTCTAATCAGACTGTTGAAAATGAAATAAAGCAAGTTTTTAAAAAATGCTTTTTAGAATATGGGCAGTATAATGTACATGCATTCCCCACTGAGATAACGAAAAAATATCTCCTGTTTTTTAATTTAACTATTAAGTTTTTTTTAAGTTTTTTTTTGTTGTTGCTTAAAGTGAATCTATTGGGAGTTATATCAATTTCTTTCTCGATTAATTGTACATAGATGAATTCTATATAGATTATGAATAAATATTGTTTAAACTAAATAAATGTTAATCTCTATGAAAATATATAAACAAATCTCTGTTGAAAAATAAAATCATAAAATTGATGAAACAGACATTACAAAAATTTTAATTTGTTATTTTCCTGTTGGCACTATCTACCGGGAATTAAGCCTTATTTTTGGCCTCTATTCAAATAACACAGAACAAATGTAGGATAAAGTTATTTATTTTTGAAGAAGCTATCAATAAGAGATAAAATTAGACACTATTTCAAAAGAAAGTTTAACTAAACATCCAAACAATTATTAAATAAAGAACCTCATACGAGTGACAAACATCTTTGTTTTAAATTATCTTGGTGTACGTAGTACAACAAACGCTGTGCATCGAACAAAATTAAGGTGACAACTAATAAGTAATCTTAGCAATGAAAGTTTAATTCTTTTATCTATTTTTACAACTTTTCTTTAGATAAAAACTATTGTCAAAACAAAACAAAACAAAATGTCAAAATATGTCAAGAGGTGATTCCCAACATGGCGGACACGAGGGTGTACAGAAACAACGCATTTGATTGGTTTCTATATTTTATCTTTCCAAAACGGAAATACACTCCCTTTTTTACTGCGATAATGATGTACAGCACTTTTAAAACATTCGTGATAGGTAAATAAAAACAACAACAATTACATACATTTACCATTATTTACTTCTCTGGGGTGCAATGTTTACAAAACAATGGTCACTTCTTCTAACAACGGCAATATTTGTGCAATATTTCAAGTGTGTCCTGTGTCCACATTTGTTACAATGCACCCACTTAGTGCATACCAATGAAACACTATTCCTGGCTTCATCAGGAGTGAATATGTTGCACACAAAACATTTTTAGAATCATCAATAGAGTTATAGCCACCATCATCATCATAATCATCATCGTCATCAAGATCAATAACAACATTTTTTAAAAAAAACAATAAGTCTACTTTAATCTGCTCTCTGATGGCAGAGGTATTAACATCATACTGTTTAAGATATTAAACATTGCATATGCCGAAAGTAACTTAAAGTTTGATTTTCATCAAGAATTCTAATACAAATAAGCATTTGGAATATGTTAATAAACATGTTAATGCACGAGGCGAATCAATTATAGTTGTAACATACGTACAAGCGCATTTCAGCAATGCGCTTCGCGTGCCAAAATAATCTGTAAATATCGGATTGTTGCTTTTTTCAAATACATGTACATTGACAACTGAGCCCATATTTGCATTGCGAACACAATTTCAATAGATGAGAATTTTTTAATTTTGTTTTGAAGATTAATAAGTATCTTTATAAAGTAATGCATAGCAGAAACATCTAAGCAAACTAAACTGTTAGCTATAGCAATTAAAATTAATTTAGTTAGAATCATTCGAATTTATTCTTTCGCAGCGTACCTTAGTAAACCGTAACCTATGTAAAGAACCAAGGAAACAATTTGATGATATGGTTGTAGTTATATGTAGTAAAATGTGTCGTGTTATCAGTTTGACTAAACGCAGGTAAAGTGATTTTACTCACGAAACAACGCATGCGGTATGAATCGTTGAAGAATTTCACAAGAGGTTACCGCCAGCCATCTTCTAAGCACGTGATGTATTGCGTGCATACAATCCAGATCAATGTCATGAATAATAGTAGAATTGAATGTGAGCAAAATAGGAAGATATAGTTTGTATTTTATTTGTAGAATATACAATAAAACACATCTATATTTTTATTATTATTATTATTATTATTATTATTATTATTATTATTATTATTATTATTATTACATGTATGTATTATTATTTTTTGCATGATTAGCTATTTTTCTAACCATTTAAAATTGTATTGCTTAAAAGGGAATTTATATATTTGTAAGCTATAAGTAAAGTTCTATTGCAGTCTTATGCAAAACAAATATATGCCAACCTCTAGCTTTATTTTGTATGTAAGTATGCGCATATCTTAATTAATTTACAAAATGTCAATTTCCATGCTTTACAAAACTAACATACTTACGTGACATATTTAAAAATGCGGATCGCATGCATGGCATTGTACGATAAAGTATTTTTTATTTCTTAATGAAATAAGATCTATTGTATCTATTTTAAATGCAATACAAGTGCGTGTAAATGAATTTTAACAAAATGTAGTTTGAAATAGTTAACGTGATGATTTTATTTAAACATAGCTCCAACTTTCAAGGAAGATCAAATTTCCTCATGCTGATCTGTTGCCAAGAACAACATGTCACATGTCTGTATCTCTCTCTATTCATTGCTATGCATATTATGCTACACTGCATCCAGAATTCACATATATACAGAATGACATATTAAATATAGATACAAATTATGAAAAGGTAAGATTCGCCGGGAACAATGTAAAAAAAAGCATGTACAATTGTCTGATTGTATCTATTCACGAGAAATGATGAAGGGGGCTACATTAACTTATATTATGATTACGCAGTATTCAATCTTCTATGCAAAATTTTCTTTAATCAATTTTATCCCAAAGGAAATGAAATACAGCTGTTACAGAAAACGATAGCACAATATCATTGGATGATATATACGACTGCTTAATGTGAGAAAAAAATATTTGTATGAAAAAGCAACTGCAATGAACATCTTTGCCTTTAGCGGTTTACCATTAAATGTTTAAAATTTACTCGTAAATATGCTTATGATAATAAACTAACTTTTGTTATGATATTGGACAAAACAGAAGTCTTTTTAATCAACTTGTTCTTATATATCACCATACAAACATCACGAGAAAAAATGATGATTTCTTGAAATATATAATATAATATATGACGTTATTTCCGCCATTCTGATATATCTATGTTATTCTTGCCGGAATCGTTGCTGCCCATTTGTTTATCAGATTATCATTTTTTTTAAATCAAAGTGTTTTATGTGATCTTTTAGCTTATGAATGAGTCCGATCTCATGTCCATAGTGGATGGATGAATGAAGGCTTGTGAGGGTGATAATAAAGTTAGGTCGTCGTTTATAGCGTGCAAGAATTATTGTTTGTAAATAATAGATTCAATGACATAAAACCTGCAATGTTGGAAAAGTTTTTCTTCTACAATTTTTTTATTCTAACGGACCTTCCTTATTTTGAATTACAGTTTATCTAAATTTCAAGTTATTTTTGTATAAATGACATACATGTTATATAAAAGCTCCATGATATATATATCATCATATGTAAAAAATAACCTACATCTTAAATGTGGTTTACTTTGAGAAATTTGATTTGACAGATAATTTGGAATAATATAATATTAAGGTTATGTGATATTTATATGACGTGGGAGAAACGATAGCTGCAAACTACTCTATACAAACATTATTTGTTTTGTGCACATTATATAGGATCAATGTTAGTTTATCATGATAAAATGGCATTTGTCTCTGAGACAAAATTATGTAAGAAAACTAGGAGTGAGTGCATCTTTTTTTTGTTTGCCGAAAAGATACCATGCAGACATTTTTAGTCCAACTCTGGGACTCATTTAAATCATTTTTAGAAAATCGAAAAAGAAGTAGTTCATAATTATATAGGGAACAAGTGAAAAATGTGTCATTTTTGGATATGCATCAGTTTATTGTTTTTTTTTATTGACAATTACTTGTACAGCTGTTAAGGCAAGTTTTTTTTATTATAATTTATGCATATGAAAGTATAAGTGACATATATTGATTGTAGTTTTTTTTTTTCATAACATGAATGACATTGTACATAATGTAAAATGCCGATGTTTGGTCAACATCGTGTTATGATTAATTATTGTTGCATTGCAAATGTATAATGGAATATGTGGATAACATATGGAATGTTAATATTCCAATTGATCTAGAAATGCGTAGTGTCTGTTTGAAGTGAGATAAATGTGAGATACTAGAAGTAGCTTGAAGAATTTTACATAATTTCTGTGGTTTATTTTTACTACACGACACCAACAAAGTACGTACATAAAATGATTAATTGTTCTAAAACAGGCACACATTGTGTTAGTTTATTTCACCTAGAAATGAAACAACCACACAACAAAAAATTTCTGATTGTCCACTTTGAAAAAAATCATTGTTATAAAATATTTAACTATAATGAACATAGTTAAATCATTATAACATTTTTCGTTACAGCTCCTTTTATTTAACGACAAGTTTCACAATCATTTGGTTTCTGAAATCTTTGTTTCGTCTGTAATTAATAAGTGATCATTGTTGATGGATGCTAATTGCTTACTAGACCCTTCGCAGTTTGACAAAAACTAAAAATTATCATATTTTTACAACAGAGATGTAATCACATTTTTTAAGTTCACCCTTAACGAAGTTTAGTTTGACGTCAAGAAAAATAGAAATTTTCATTTGCTGAAAAAATAGTTTGATAAAATAAAGTTTCCAATGCGAATTTTACAATATTTATTTCATTTTTCATGTCATCTTTGAGATATTTATTTTCATTCTTAAAGGAAGCATTATGCAAATGATGAATTGATCGATAATTTTTCGCGCATAAATCTGATTAGATTTAAGAAATTGTATTTTAGAATATAAATTATAGCAATTAAAAAAAAAAAAGAAACGGTAGCTTGTGTTTTCCAGTACTTTCAAGAACAGGCCCTGTAACACATTTTGAACGTTTGTATGGGATTATTTTAACTTAGTCTTTATTGTATGTTGTCTGTGCATTTGCATTAAATATAACTTGGTTTGCTTTTACTTTTAAAGATCCTGTAACACAATTTTTACGGTTTTTATATCATAAATATGATGCTCAAATTAAGATTTATCAATTTCGTAAGTTCCAAAAAAGCATTTTGTATAGAGATATTACCGAATTTAACATTTCTGTAAATAAAGGGAGGTAATAAAAAAAATAGTTTCAATAATGTCTAAGTCAAAATTTTTAAATAAAAAATGAATGCATATATTTTAATGATTACATATAATATGTACAAATATTTGCAGTACATATTTTACATTTGAAAATTGTTTTATAAGCATAATAATAAACATATATATAATTTCACTTAAGTGTGGTATACAACCTCAGTTACAGCAAGAATCAGGAAATCATGCAAATGACGACAAATCAAGTGCAATTCATACACATTTTATTATTGTAGAAGTCACGTACACTGAATATTGCTTGAAACCTTTTCACTTAAAAGCCTTAAAAGAAAATGAAATGTTGTAAATTGTAGGACCATTTAACCCCCAAATACGTTTTTTAAATTTTTTCTATGGATATTGAATACTTGTTTTCTTTCATTTCACCTATATACCTTTTGTCGCTCTAGTTATTGGAAAGAACATCTATCCTTTTTGAAATGATTATCAAATTAATAAATCAATGATTTAACAAATATTTAACATACCAGTTCAACTAGAGGATATAACTGTCTTTCCTGTTTCAATAATCTTACTTTACTTGTGATCTTGGCAAAGTATTTTTTCTTATAATTATTTGTAATCTCTTTTTTATATTTATATAATAAATAATATAATATAAATCTATTATATTTTTTACACATTAAAGTTACAAGATGCTCATGTTTTCATTGTCAAATATAATATAAATTTATTATATTTTTTACACATTAAAGTTACATGATGCTCATTTTTTCATTGTCAAACTGAGATGAGTTAGTTCTGTATTTTAAGAGATTGACATTTTTAAATGGGCATTGTACAATTATTGATTAATTAGATATACTATATAACTGTTTTAAATGTTAAAAAACAGCTCCTTCTTTAGATAAATCAATTATCTATAGTAGGTTATTTCAATCAAATTTGATAGATATTTATTTGGGAGGGTTATTGATTACTCTTTTGACGTTTATTATAGAATTGAAAACAAATATAAAGTTACTTTATTTTTACTTGAACACTCACCATTTACTCTTTGAGAAAAGCATAATGTCATTTAAATAAATATGGATACAAAGTGTCAATTATTGCCAGGACCAAAACTAGGGAGGCTATTCGTTGCCAAAAATCAAGCCTTGTTGATCTAAGTTGAAAATTTTGTAAACGGACAAAATACAATTGTATTTCTTTGTATGTGAACTCCAATGTTGCATTCTTGGATTGAGTTTGCCGATTAAACATTGTGAACATGCATTTCAACAAAATACATTTTGTTAAACGACAAAACATTAACTGTTTTGCTGATAGTAGCAATACCAAGTGTTCGAATACCCATTGTTCGTGTATACGTCGACAACACAGAAGTTACATCCTTAGCTTTACATTATCGAACCATCATGATTCGGATCAGCATAATTCAGCTTTACACGTTTTTCAGAATGAGATAAAATGCTCCGCCCATTTTCCCGCCCACTACATCATCGTAAATAAACGTATTTATCCGCTCATTTTGGGTATTTACCGTCGGCGACAAGAAGCGGCGAAGTTTCCGTTTACCACACCTTTTATGTGTTAAGTTATTCACCAAACATTATTCACTTGCATGATTGCCATTTTATGCCTTTATACAATCAACATCAGCGGACTTTAAAGGATTATAGGCATATAATTTTTAAAACGTTGTAGATACCACATTACCTAGAAAAAGAAACTAAGAAAAAAATGAAAACTCACCAGGCTACTTACTGCCTGAGGTTTAATATTTTTCAAGGACGTAAAAACTATTGATAAGATTATATTCAACGACAAATTTTACTGAAGGTATTTTTCCAATTTGCATGGGAAATGATTAACTTTTACATTTAAAAGCTCCCTATTTTCAATCAACATTTTTATAGAGTTTTTTGGATTCCCTAATACAAAAACCAAAATTCTGGTTTGGGGTTTTGTCTTTCTAATAGTAGCTTTTACTATAAATTAGAAACCTTTTTCCTAGCGTATCCCTGGCAAGAAAAAAACATTTTTTAAAAAAATAGTAAAAATAAATAAAAAGTTGTATGACCCTTTATTCAAAAAATTTTTTTTTTAAAAACCATCTGTAAAAATTTTTCCCCCAAATTTTTCCCAATTCCCTTTTTTTTAAATAAAAAATTTTTTAAAATTAGTTCCAAAGGTTTATGTTTTTTGTTTTATAAAATTTATGTTTCCCTTTCCCTTTTTTTTATCTTTTTAAAAACCCCATCATTTTAAAAAAATTTAAAAAGTCTGTGTTGTATTTCATGTACATAAAAATAGTTCTCTGCTTTTGATCAGATAGACAGCATGCATAGGTAACAGCTATTGACAGCACGTATACACATATTTTAGAGTTGCTATTGATTCAGTAAAGTGCATATAAAGACTTTAACCTACGCCAGCTTACATATATTTAATAATAAAAGGCTAAATCACATCCTATTACTAAAAATACCCCTCCCAATGGAGGTAAACAGAGATGCTAGGATATACTGAATATTTATTTCAACATTAATATGGGACAAATTCACAAGATTTTGGTTATACAACGGAATTATCGATAGTAAACTTTGAATTGTTTCGTGGTTATACACTTGGTCAAAAATATGGGTTTTTCTACAACACAACATATTCTTTTAAAGAACTGTTCAGTTCTCTTTATTCGTGTTGCCAAAAGTGACATCCATGTATCACATTCTAGTACTATTTGCTGAATGTAAAAGATATGCATACGAGTATAACGTGTAACGTCTGAAGGTACACAAACCCTATCGTTTATATCAATTAATAGTGGTGTGTGTCATTATAAATAGGAAACATTCCCTTATGGTAATTCAGCAACTTTAGTTTTTGCATATTATTATGCTCATTATCAGTATAAACGTTGTTACATTGTTATATTTTATCTTAACCAATTTTGCATTACTTGAATATCCTGTACTGGAATACGTTTTAACAAAATCAGAGTATGTTAAAAGTCAACTGTAATACAGTTGATGTATGTGAAATTTATAACTTGAAATATTTTTGTACCAGCAAGAGTTACCTCTCTTTATTTTCTGCTTTCGTGAAAATTGGCTCCGCCTAGTAATTTTCGTCTATTTCCGTGATAATTCCATATAGGGAAGGGTTTCAAAATCGTTTTCAAATGTTAAAACGGGTTCGAATGGGAAAAAGGAAAATGTGGGGTTTTAACACCTGAGTGTGTCAAAGGGTTTATGCAGTTACATGCAAAATTCAAAAAGTCATGATGACAGCATTAAACGTATTTGACGTTCTATTTGTTTAAAATTTCTACAATTCCCCAAAATTTTAATTAAACATTATAAAAACAGTTTGGAATTTTTTTTAAGTTTCTGTTTACAGCTTTTCCCTTTTTTTCAAATCGAGATTTAATTTAAAAAGCTTAAATTTCCCAAATGCAGTAAAGTAACTCTCGGGTCGACAATTTGATTTTTTTCTAATCTGCTTAGTTAAAAACCAAGTAAAATATAATATGTCAAGTTTTAAAAGGGTTGGGTTTCGGCAACGAATAGCCCCCATTCAAAAAAGACCAGGCAAAAGCATTCTAATATACATAACCAACAGTAATAAATTTGGGAAAAATAATTTTGCTACAAATTAAAAAACAGAAAAAGTGTATTTAACCAAAATATTAACCTAAAAAATGGTGTCGGATTTCTTTTCTTACATTTGAGATAAACAGTTTCTAATTGTTATTTAAAAAATACCCTGTGGACAATTTGGACATTTAATAAATATAAGCGTTTCCCCCATCTTTAGAATGTTTTAAGCTTTTTCGCACGGTAAACATATAACAACTTTAAGAATAGATTTAACAACAAAACAAAAAATCAGGTTAATTACCAAAACTAATGACACGTGAATTGTATATCCGCCTACCACTCAAACGCCGAAACACAGTATTTGATCTAACAGAAACACAAATAACTCAAGAGACACATGAAAGAGTTACATATAAAGTTCCCATGTAAAACAAAATAACGTAAAGGTTATTATCCAATTATATTTTATCAAACAAATGGATGCATGTTTGCTTGTTTTTAATGATTATATATAAACAAATTCTCTCTTAAGAATTCGTTTATTAGTCGGTGTGATTTTACTTCATACCGATCAAACAACAGGTTGTTATTGAAATTCTGTAAAAGTCTTTTACATGCGTGACGTATTCACTTAATTTCATTTTTCGATTTGCCATTAAATTACAGAAAAGTTACACGTGTATCAAAACGTGTTTTCCTCTTTAATCAGGCAGTTAAAATGAAATATAGCAAACATTTAAAATACTATTTAAAATATAGGGAGTATAATAGACATGTATTCACCGCTTAGATAACGAATACATATCTCCGCTTTTTATTTAATTATTACGTTTTTTATAATTGTTGTTGCTAAAAATAAATCTATTGGAAGTTTTATCAGTTCCTCTCTTGATTGATTGTACATAAATGAATTCTATATAGATTATAAATAAATATTGTTTAAGTGACATTTATCTCTTTGAAAATCTATAAACAATTCTCAGTTTAAAATAAAATCATAAAATTGATGAAATATCAAGCAGACATTTCAACAATTCAAATTTGTTGGAACCATCTACCGTAAATATGAGCCTTATTTATGGCCTCTTTTCAAATAGTACAGAATAAATCTAGAATGAAATTATTTATTTTTGAAGATGCTATAATTTATAAATAAAATTAGACACAATATTAAAGAAAGTTTAAATAAACTAAACATCCAAACAATAATTTAAAAAAGAAGCGCATACGAGTGGCAAACATCTTCGTTAATTATCATGGTGTACGTATTAACGACGCATCTAAGAAAAAAATGTTGTGCACCCAACAAAATTAAGATGACAACTAATTACCTAAGCAATGAAAGTTTGTTTCATGAAGAGAGATTTCACAAAAGTACATGGCTTCTGTTTTTTTGCCACTGGCCTCTTGTTGCTGGGTGGGGGTTGCGTTCATTGAACGCCGCCTTTCCTTGTTGATCTTGTTTATCATATTTTTTTCGAATCTTACTCCTTCTCAATTCATTGTTAACCTTCCGTTAAAACACTTTTATTTTGCAATTATAAACGTTTAATCGAGTTAAATGTATTTGCGCATGTTTACCGGATTAAAGTACCGGCTCCAAGCGGATTTTTTACGAGTCAGAAATTATAATCAAGCGTTCATCGCGAGACATTTCCGGTTCCAATGCCACAAAATGGGAAATACTATGTGAAAAAATATCAAAACAGAAAACGCAAGAACAAAATCAATTCAATTTCGGCATTAAAAAACAAAAACTAGACAATCGAACAGAAGTGCTACCGCCAGATTCGGTTTATACAGAATCGTGTCCTGTACTTTCGTCCCATGAAAAGGGATCGCCATCATCGGAACAAATGATCGAATCAGATCATGGTGAAATAATTGTAAGAGCAGTTGAGAAACCTTGTCCTGTACCTTCGTCCCATGAAAAGGGATCGCCATCATCGGAACAAATGACTGAATTAGATAATGGTGAAATTATTGTAAGAGCAATTCAGAAAACTTCTAGTCCAAAACAATTATCATGTCATGTTGATTCATATGACGCCAGAAAATATGTTGGCATCAGATCGAAGGTTACAAACATACAGTATGTATTTTTACCATTCTGCTCTTGGCAGACATCTTGAAACCAGTCAACATGTTGTCACTGTAACTACAAAGTGACATTGGATACTTTATAAATCTTCCTGATTGTGGCAAGGCATGTGTTCATGATATTCACGAAATCACAAGGCAGTATCAACAAGGAGACATACAAGACCTTGAATTCAGGTATAAAGATATTCTGAGAATTTGGTATACATTTAATTAGTGAATATGTGTCACAGATTGATTAAAAACTAGATTAAAATTTTTACACTACTTTTAATTCTATTCATGTTGCATGTGTATTATAAAACTAGTTATTGATTATAGATAATGTTCTTTTTCGTGTAGGAAGGCAGAGAGATTTGTTGATATAATTCAAGACAAGACAGACCAAGCACGTAAACTTAGAGATGGTGCTGCTATATCCAACAGACACCAAATAGTAATACATCTCTTAAAAGTAGTCAACTTTATACTTAAAAAAAATTCACAATTTTCTAAATTGTTTATATAGGAAAACATGATTGATGAATAACTTTAGTTAGGATTAAAGTCTTCTGATGAAACCTGATATATAGAAACCTTCGCGAATATCAATGGTTCAAGGGTAAGGTCAAGGTCACAGGCGAGCGATATAGGGCCATCATGGCCCTCTTGTTTTTTTTAAATTATGGCCCTTTTGGTTAGAACAGGCCAAATAGCTTGTTGGCTCAGCACTTAAAGGTCAATGGCGCTCTTCTATATTTAGCAGTGGCATGTCTTCTTGTACAGATGAATTGGTTATAAAGGGGACCAAGGAAAAAAGGAAGGAAAGCATATATGAATATTCCGAGGATGATTACCATCATTTTTTTTTACTGAAAGTTATGTACCTGAATATTTCGATGATGATTCGGATTATGTACCAGAGACTGATGAATCTGAAAATTCCGAGGATGAAGTGGATTATGTACCAGACAGAGATGCATCCGAATATTCCATTGTTGATGACGATCATGTAACTGAAAGTGATGCTCAATTCAAATCTGATTGTGATGATGACTCCTGCAAAGGACAACTTGATCAAGTCGGTGCTAGGGGGCGTGAGGGATGTTGCACGTATTCATTATCCCTCAAACACAGACTCAATCAAACCGAGTCTGCAATTCTCTTGTAATTTTGTTGTGATTAATGCTTTGAGGGATCACTTTGTTTCCAGATTTTGATATGGACAGTGATACGGTACCTGAAATACTGGCAAATACTACGCTTGCGAACACTAAACCTCCTGACAGTAAAATTCAGTCAAAAGATGTCAGTAGTACAAGTCAGCCATTGCCTAGAATTACAGAAAATAACAATCACTTTTTGTTTGTACACAAAAGTAGCAAGAAAGACATTTGAGACAGGATTTAGGACAAAAGACATCAGTGTGTGTATTGTTTCAAGCAATATTCTAAATGGCAAGGCATTTGGCACAAGTTCACAAAGATGAAATAGAGGTGAAGAGGGCTTTAGCCTTTGACAAAAAATCAAAAGAGAGAAAAAATGCATGGAAAATGATCATACATAAAGGTGACTTTGCGCACAATATTCATGTTATGGAAAACGGAAGTGGAGAGATCATACCTGTCAAACGACCAAGACATGAAACAGAAGGTACATGATATGTTCAGTGCATCCACTGTTTGGGAATATACCTTAGTACTGATTTGTGGAGGCATGTGAAAAATGCACATCCAGATGCAAGGAAAAAGACAGCAGTAAAAAGATCACATCAGGTAGACAGTGTATCATTTATACCAGTGAATCCTGCAGTTAAGGAACAGTTCAGAGAAACTATTTTGAATAAAATGATCAATGATGATGTTTCTTTGATTGCGCGAACAGACAGTCTTATTACAATTTTTAGTCAACGAAAGTTTACAAAAACGGCACGCAATCCACATAACTTTGGTCACATCATACAGAAAATGCGAGAACTAGCTCGATTTGTTCAGATGGCTAGAAAAATGAACAAGACAGTAACTTCATTGAAAGACTGTATAAATCCGACGAAGTTTAGCCTTTGTGGCTCTATGTGGATACAATGAAACAAGTCTTTTGTACGAAATTCCATCACTTGCAAAAAAATTAGGACATTCCTTTCACAAAGTGGCAAAAAAAATGAGTGGATGCCTTAGCTAGTGGAAATAAAGAACAGGTCGAAATGGCTGAAGGCTTCATAGAAATGTATAAAGAAGAATGGGATGTAGAAGTTAAAAAAATCTGGAAACAAAGTGATGCGGCACTAGAAACATTGGAAATTCTAAAATACAACAAACCTTCACAAATCCCCCTCGCTGAAGACCTCAAAAATCACTCTCAATATTTCAAAAAAAGAGGCAGGTGCTATAGTTGAAAAGGATGAAATATCTCGGGCAGACTGGAAAGCTTTATCAGAGTTAACTTTGGCCCAGATTGCTCTGTTTAACAAGAGGAGAGCTTGGGAAACCGTTTTGCTAGAAGTAAGTCAATACATGAATGGTGTAAAATATGGCAAAACAATGCATGAGGAAATTCTAGAATCCCTTTCTCCTCTGGAAAAAAAATTGTGGAAGTAATTAACAGGGTCGAGATCAGAGGGAAAAGAGGAAGACGTGTTGCTATTCTTCTGCCGGAAAACCTGAAAAAAACAGTTAGATTTGTTGCTAGAGCACAGATGTGTTGGTGACATTGACAATGAAAACGAACACATGTTTGCAAGGCCAGGTCAATCTAGAACCCCATTAAGGGCAACCGATGTCTTGAGAAAAATCTCGGAGCTCTGTGGAGCATAGCATCCTGAAACTTTGACGACCACAGGCGTTCGGAAACATATTGCTACAATGTCTCAAATGCTCAATTTGAAAGATAATGAGTTAGATGTCTTGGCTACATTTCTTGGTCACGATGTGCGTGTCCATAGAGAATTTTATAGATTGCCAGAAGACACTATCCAGGTTAGTTGTTTTTACATATTGTTTAGCATTTTGCTAACGTCACAATTCCTTCGTCATCACACAAGAGCGATCAGTGATCACATGCGTCGCCTCATGATTGCCAATTTCATGTTGGGACAAGTTTTGTGACAGACGGATAAACAGACGGACAGTGCACAACTAGACTTGGTACTGATCATTCCTGTAAAGTTTGGATAAAATTGCACCATTAGTTTATGAGGAGTAGTCCCGCCAAGCGTTTGTGTATCTGGCAACACACAGAGAAAAAAAAAATTTTTATCAAAGGGCCATAACTCGTCCAAAAATCATTCAACCGGAAAACCCCTGCAATATGCGCAAGGACTTGAGCTACAGATCAATCCTGTAAAGTTTCATTGAAATTGCATTAGTGGTATAAGAGAAGTAGTCCGTACAAACTTTAAAAATAAAAATTATTAAAGGGCCATAACTCTGACAAAAATCATTGAACCGGGAAATGCTGACATTATGCACAACTAGACTTGGTACTGATCATTCCTGTAAAGTTCGGATGGCATTGCACCAGTAGTTTATGAGGAGTAGTCCGGACAAGTTTTGTGACGGACGGACAGACAGACAGACGACAGAGAAGTGATCCCTATATGTCGCCACTACTCCGTAGAGGCGACACAAAAAGGCAACTTAGTGGGTTTGATCTGTGTGAGTCTCTGCATCTCTGAGATTCCAGCAGTGGGGTGGTTTCGACCCTGGGTGCTGCATTTGTAAGTATTGTAACACCAGAGGTTAACCGAAATCATCTTTCCTGTTTGGCGCGATATAACAGTGTTGGTATGCCGTTAAACTCAACTCAACTCACAATAGTTATTTGACCATTTTCAAAAATCAGATTTCAGCACGAAAACCCGTCACAAAATGAATTCACAACAAGACTGGAAGTATGTATTATCCAACTACAGGACAAATTTGATTTTGAATACATTTCACTAAATTTTTGCAATGTCATGACCCTTTTCCAAGTGATTTCTTTTGTTAAAATAATGTTTCTGCGCTATCACTTTCGAACAAAAGGCTTGAAATAAAACTATTATTGAATTGAAGGTTATGGTTGATGTCCATTACATGCTTAAATGCTACATAATTATGTTACCAAACTGAAGCGATTATAAAACTGGATAATTGTTTTATGTCTATGAGCAAGAAATGATTTGCATTATGCATGTCACATTCAATATCTGTTACATTTCTCTACAGTTTCGTAATCCTGTGTAATAATAATTTTCACTAAAACTTGGTTTTTATGCCTTCGAAGGGAGGCATATAGTAATTGCCCTGTGCGTCCGTCCGGGTTAACTTTTTTGGGCAAGTTGACTTTTTCTCTATTTTTACAGAAAATTATCAGTTGATACTTTATGCAACCCAATATCATTGTTTGTTTAATCAAGTTCTTGATCTCTGTAGCGTTTTGTGTCAGTAGGTCAAAGGTTAAGGTCACAGGGACCAGAAATGTAAAAATCATTTATGCTAAATAACTTAAGTTCCTTATGACCTACTGTCTTCAAACTTCATAGAATGATTGGTCTTATTAGGAAGATGAACCCTATTGAATTTAAGGGCAGTAGGTCAAGGTCACAGTCCAGATTTTTTGGAGGAAAGTTGCTCTTGATGTATTTTGAAAGGCATCACTTGAAACTCCAAACAATCTTATAACATGATTTGTTTTATCACATTCTTGAGCCCTGTAGGAACTTTGGTCACTAGGTCAAAGATCAAGGTCACAGGGGCCAGAAATGTGTAAATTGTTTATGCTTAATAACTTCATTTCCTTCTGACCTATGGTCTTCAAACTTCATAGAATGGTTAGCGTCATTAAGTAGATGTACACTATTAATTTTTGTACCCTAAAAATAGAAAAATACTTAAAAAATACTTAATTCATAAATAATTCAAAAACTGCAGAAGATAATTAAATGAAACTTGGTATACACATAAAGGACAGTGTGATGATTGTGTGCTTGATGTCAGATGTCTGGTCATTGTTAATAAAAAATAGAAAAAAAATAATACTGTATAATTAAAAAACTACAGAAGATAATCTAACAAATATTGGTATACACATAAACGGCATTGCAAAGAGCATGGCCATGAGGTTGAAAGATAAAATAATCCTTAAAAAATGGCTCATTTAAGGATTCATTTTATTTACACTGTCTCGTTTATAGGAACATGGTGGGGCTAAGAGCGAGGTTTGGTGCACCATTAACCGGTTTAAACTCCCCAGCAGTCATTATTATGCTGCTGACCGTTCCAAGGCGGCGCCCCACTGTGTTCCTCAGATGTATGTCTATGTTGTTTCATAATGTTTTGGTGACACTTTTGCTTGTGTCCCTTGTTGTTTTCTCGTCTACGGTAAGTATCTTCCCCATTGCCTCTAGTTTTGTTATTTCTTTGATTAACCCCCCCCCTTCCCCCGGTCTCCTGTCCCCTTCCCCTTTGTGGGCCTATTATTATTTTCTTTGAATTCCTAATCAGTTACAAATTATTTATCATTTAATGATTAACCTGTCCGTGCTGTGTCTTTGCCCTGTCCTGTTTTTGTTTGGGGTCCGTCTGGGCTCCTTGCCATTGGCTCTTGTTGCTGGGTCATATGGGGGTTGCGTTCATTGAACGCCGCCTTTCCTTGTTGATCTTGTTTTATCATATTTCATGTACATGTAGCACACAGTCGCCCCAAAAAATGGTTCCTATTTATTCACTTTAGAATACTTTGGGTGTTCTACTTACAATGTATTTGCTTTAGCACTTGGATGTAGATGACCCTAATGATTTTCAGTTTACATTGTTGAAGGTCATACTGCACTGTCAAGCTGACAGCAGCTGACACTTGTGTTCTATTGAACACCTCTGGTTAAAATGTTTATGCCTTCGGGGGCGTATGTGTTTCTCAAACACAGATTCTTGTTTGCATCATACCTTGAAGATATAATATTGAGTGGATTGATGAATAATTGTAAGAACATTATCAAAAATTCAAAATACAGGTGAAGGTTTTGCTAATGTCACTAACTTCCAATTGTTGGAGACATGAAATCTTTTTCTCTTGGCTTGTAATTTTCATAATCCATGGCAATTGTAAAAAGATGTTATAAAGAAAAATGCTGTATACATATATGATGGTGGTCAAAGCTCAAATCTGGCAAATGTTAACTAGATTTTGAGTACTTTAGATTTAACTCTTTGAGTGGAATTTTCTGAGTTTATGAGGACTTACAGAGTGTGAATATTTAAGACCTCATTTTGATAGGTATTAACTGTAAATGCATGTGTGTTTTGGTGCATAACATGTTGTTTGTTGTTGTTTTTTGCCTGATTTGTTAATTTTGAACAAACCATTACAAACAATTTGGTGCATTGAAGTGCACTGCATGTTTATGCAGTGATTGAGGCAATTGAGGAAAAATATAGAATCTTTTTAGATCATCACAGTGTCAGTAAATGTTTTGTTATTTTTACATTTCAGGTGGCCAAGGTCAGTAAATTGCTGCTTGAGTTAGAGAAAGGAAATATTCATCAATTCAAGGGGAAAAGACTTGATGAAATACAGTTTGATCTTGAAGGTAAATAATTATTTCACTTTGTACGATTAGTTGTTGCCTAGAGGAAAGTGCATAATAATATCAAAACATTTATCGTTTCCATGCCTGGCATGCCACTGACAAAACTTATGCTAACTTCTTCTGTTATTGTCTTCTCACAACTGGACTGTTTATCACAGAAATAATTGACTGTAAACAATGGGAACAGAATAGGACCCTGGACATTTTGTGCACAGTGTACTTTTTATGCTTTAATCACACAACATCAGAAAATGTATTTCAGGTCCCTAGGTGCCATCATAAAACTTTTTTAGAATGCAATACCTTAAAAGTAATATGTTTATTGTTAATTCTTTAAGCCTCGATTTATTTGTCTTCAATGAAGTTTGGTCAGAGCGATGACTTTACATAGCCTGCAACATTTTCAATTTTGACGTGTTGGACTTTCTTTAGGGATTCTGTTTTTTTATATTTTACAATGTATCAATTGATACATGGTCATAAAAGGTTATCAGATCATTTCTTAATCCATCAGAAAAGTTGGCATCAATATATTTTAGGAATCTTGAATTCCTATAGATATCACATTTGATATGAAACATTATGTAGTAGATAAAATGTCTATGTGCTTAGGGTTAGAATAAATGATATATTGGTGCTTGCAGAGCCTATGGAAGAAGATGATTTAGAAGGGGAAAATGGCATGATCAACGAGACCCCAAGTACGTCAAACATAAGCAGAATGTGCAGAAATCACTCGGCTAAAACTGATAATCAAGATAAAGCACCGGCAGTTAAACGTTCAAAAACATCTTCTGTCACTGCCAAGAAAACACCTACATGTAAACAGTCAGCGAAACGGTCATGGTCTGAAAATGAAAAGGCTGGCGTGAACCGACAACTCAAGAAACACTTCTACACAGAAAAGCTTCCTGGAAAGTTCGAAATAGAAGAAGCAAGGAGAAAGGAACCAGTTCTTTTGAACAGGCCATGGGTCCAGATTAAATCATATATAAAAAATGTTAAGACGTCACAGAAGCGAAAATATGGCAAATTGCAATAAGGTATCAATGGTGTGACTAAATCATACAGTTGTTTGTAAATGTTCACTTAGAAAGTATGGGGAAGATAAATATATCTGTTATTGTTGTGATTACAGAAGTAGAACAAAACAGTCATTGGAATAATTTATCATAAAAGTAAACATAACCAATGGGAAGATGTATAAATGTGAAATGTTTGATTATGATACATGTATGAAAGGCAATTTAAAGCGACACTTTACAGTATATACCGGTCCGGGAGAGGAATGTTTCAATTGTGATCATTGTGATTATAAGTGCTGCAAGAAGAGTAGCTTAAAGAAACAAATGAACATACATGCAGTCTTATCATCATAGTAGTCATCTGAAAAGTCATATACATACAGGAGATAAACCATTAAAATGTAAATAGTGTGGGCATGAATCTTGTGACTGGACATGTGTTGCCTGGCATATTCAGGAGATATAGGTGTTACCCCCAGCGGCCTCGTCCACGGCATCTCTGGGTGATAAGTAGAAACTTTCCTTTTGGCCTGCTGTTTTTAAACTTCATAGGATGATTGAGTAGATGACCCCTATTGATTCTGGGGTCAATAACCCCCGGTCAAGCGACACAAAAAGTCGCAGTTCTAGTAATGTATAAATATGCATACAAAAATTTTTAGTTTATGGGATATAGTTATTAGATAGAGTACTGTGTCTTGGGTAATTATGACAATGATATTATGAATATTATTTCAAATTTAATCCGTATAGCCACATGTGAATTTGTCATTTGATTTAAAATTGAATGTTTAACTAAAATCAGGGTTTCCAGGGTCAGGAAAAACTGATTTTTTTCCAGGTCAGGGAAAAGTCTGGGAATTTTCAAGTCAGTCAGGGATAATGGCAATGTGCCAAAAAGTCAGGGAATTTTCAAATAAGTCAGGGAATTTTACAAAAACTGCCTTCAGATTGCATCATTTTCAATTTTCTTGCGGGAGGACCCACAAACCCCCACTTCTTTAAACTCTTTGTTAAAGTGTTCTCTTTAAAATTATTTGGCAGTAACTACACAAAGGGAAATTGTTCTAGACTATAATACCTATTGACACTGACATTTTGTGGATTTTATGCGCAAAACTAATTTGCATGTTCTGTTTAGAATTTTGAATTTGGTCAGGGAAGAGTCAGGGAATTTTGTTATGTCATCTTTGTGGGAACCCTGAACTTAGAATAGGGCACCATGATCATTTAAAAGTTGTAACTTTTTAGCTCACCTGTCACAAAGTGACAAGGTGAGCTTTTGTGATCACTTTTCGTCCGGCGTCCGTCTGTCCGTACGGAAAAATAGGTACTTAGGAGGATATGAGAACAATTGGTATAAACAGTAAATGTCTTTTGATGTCATTCATTCCGTTTTGGGTTTATGTGGCTTTTTGGGCTTATGTGGCTATTTAGAACAATAGAGAGAACAATGGGATAGTCACTTAAGTACCAATTTATAAGAACGTCCGTCCGTCCGTAAACTTTTACTTTAAACGACATCTCCTCTGAAACCATAAGGCAGATCATGATGAAACTTTACAGGGATGTTCCTTGTGTGAAGCCTTAACAAAATTGTTCAAAGAATTCCATTCCATGCATAACTCTGGTTGCCATGGCAACCAAAAGGAAAAACTTTAAAAAAACTTCTTGTCAGAAACCACAAGGTCTAGATCTTTGGTGTGTAGGATCCCCTAGTAGACCTCTACCAAGATTGTTCAAATTATGGCCCTAGGGTCAATGTTGACCCCGCCCACGGGGTCACTTGATTTTACATAGACTTATATAGTAAAAACTAAAAAATCTTGTCAGAAACCACAAGGCCTATAGTTTAGATATTTGGTGTGTTACATCCTTTAGTAGACCTCTACCAAGATTGTTCAAATTATGGCTCTAGGGTCAATATTGGCCCTGCCCCAGGGGTCACTTCATTTTACGTAGGCTTGTATAGGAAAACTTTAAAAAAAATGTTATAATTGGCTATTATTTTGCTATTAATGCATGGATTGTCTTCATACTTTGACACAACAACCCTATGGACAAAACCTTTAAGGACATTAGACTGAATTTGACCTTGATTCATAAATGACCTTGGACTTCAAGGTCAAATTCTTATTTTTTGCTTAAATTTTGCTAGAATTTGCTATAACTTTGTTATTCTTAAATGGATTATTTTCATACTTGGACAAAACAACACTTGGTACAAGACCTCCATGGTGACCAAACTAAATTTGACCTTTACTTTTAAATAACCTTGACCGTCAGGGTCAAATTATTGAATTTTGCTAAAATTGTAATAACTTTGTTATTTATGGACTGATTTGATTTATTCTTGGACAAGGCAACACTTATGGCAAAACCGACATTTTGAATCCTTCAGCTGTGACCTTGACCTTGGTATGACCTTGACCGTCAAGGTCAAATTATTGATTTTGCTAAAATTGTCATAACTTTGTTATTTATGGACTGATTTGATTCATACTTGGACAAAATAATACTTTTGGCAAATCCAACATTTTGAATACTTCAGCTATGACCTTGACCGTCAAGGTTAAATTATTGAATTTTGTTACAATTGGCATAACTTTGTTATTTATGAACCGATTTGATTTATGCTTGGACAATACAACACTTATGACAAAACCGACATTTTGAATCCTTCATCAGTGACTTTGACCTTGATATGACCTTGACTGTCAAGGTCAAATTTTTTAATTTTGCTGAAATTGTAATTACTTTGTTATTAATGGACAGATTTGTTTAATACTTGGACAAAACAACACTTATAACAAAACCAATGTTGAACTCTTCAAATATGACCTTGACCTTCATATGACCTTGACCGTCAAGGTTATTAATGGACAGATTTGATTTATTCTTGGACAAAAACAACACCTAATACAAGACCGGCACACTTGGACAAAACAACATGTATGACGAACTTGTCATATTGAGTAATTAAAGAATGACCATTAAATGATGTTCACCCTCTTTGGTATTAAAAAAAGTTGAGCAACGCTCCCGCTTGTGGTGGCTCTTTTTTTTTTATTTTAGATAAAGTTACATGTATATAAGAACTTTGAAAAATCTTCTTATCACAAGGCCTGGTTTGGACAGTATAGAATTATTTCCAAATTAGTTTTCAATCATTATGTATAATCTTTGTTGTCTAAAAGTACAAAAATATTCAGGTGAGCGATATAGGGCCATCATAGCCCTCTTGTTTTTATTAAAATACAGTTCTTGTTAATTTGTTGGATGTATAGTTGTTCGCACACCAACAAATAGAGGACCCACCTGCAGTGTCGGGACTTACACACTAGTCCTCAATTTGTTTACTGTTAAATCTTCTTCTCAAGAACTTATGATCAATTTAATTGTCCCCCGCCTTTTCAAAGAAAAAAGGGGGATATAGAAATAGGCTCCGTCTGTCCGTCTGTCAGACTTTCGTGTCCGGTCCATAACTTTGTCATTTATCAAAGGAATTTGAAATAACTTGGCACAAATGTTTGTTATAACAAGACGATGTGCCATGTGCAACAACCAGACCCGTACCTCCAAGGTCAAGGTCGCAGTTGCTCATTCAAGGTCAACATTGTCTATTTGAGGGTATATGTCGTGTCCGGTCCATAACTTTCTTATCTTTGAAGGGATTTTGTAAATACTTGCCACAATTGTTTACAATAAAGAGACGATGTGTCATGTGCAACAACTGGTCACCTACCTCCAAGGTCAAGGTCACACTTGGAGGTCAAAGATTAACATAGTCTGTTATAGGGTATATTTTGTGTCCGGTCCATAACTTTTTCATAGATCAAAGGATTTTGAAAATACTTGGCACAAATAGTCACTATAATAAGACGATGTGTCATGCGCAACACCTGCATCCCTACCTCTAAGGTCAAGGTCACACTTAGAGGTCAAACATTAACACAGTCTGTTATAGGGTATATTTTGTGTCCGGTCCATAACTTTTTCATAGATCAAAGGATTTTGAAATTACTTGGCACAAATAGTCACTATAATAAGACGATGTGTCATGCGCAACACCTGCATCCCTACCTCTAAATTCAAAGTCACACTTAGAGGTCAAACATTAACACAGTCTGTTATAGGGTATATTTTGTGTCCGGTCCATACCTTCTTCATAGTTTAAGGGATTTTGAAATAAATTTCGCACAAATAGTCACAATAATAAGACAATATGTCAAGTGCAACACCTGCACCCCTACCTTCAAGGTCAAGGTCACACTTAGAGGTCAAAGGTTAACAGAGTCTGTTATATGGTATATTTTGTGTCCCGTTCATAACTTCTTCATAGATCAAGGGATTTTGAAAATGCTTGGCACAAATAGTCACAATGATAAGATGATATGTCATGCGTAACACCCGTGTCCCTACCTCCAAGATCAAGGTCACACTTAGAGGTCAACGATTTACATAGTCTGTTATAGGGTATAGTTTGTGTCCAGTCTATAACTTTTTCATAGATCAAGGGATTTTAAAAATACTTTGCACAAATAATTACAATAATAAGACGATACGTCAGGCGCAGAACATGGGTCCCTACCTCCAAGGTCACACGATTAACATAGTGTGTATTAGGGTATATTTTGTGACCGATCTATAACTTCTTCATATTTCAGGGGATTTTGAAAATACTTGGCACAAATAGTAACAATAATAAGACGATATGTCATCCGCCTGCACCCCTACCTCCAAGGTCAAGGTCACACTTAGAGGTCAAAGCTTAACATGATAGATTTTTAAATTCCGTGCACAGTTTTATGCTTCATATAAAGCTTCCCCGAGGCGGGGGACGTTGGTAACTCTGTTACAAATTCTTGTTGATATTATGCAGCGAAGTTCCTTGTTTTAAGACCGTTCAAAGTTGTATTAAACATGTGATTATGTTGCCATTTAAACCGGCCATTGCAACCAGTAATTCACTTTATAAATATATGAGTATATTCAGCCAAAATGTTCCTGGGATGAAGCCCTTAAAAGTTATATAAATTATCTTTCTCCATGAAGAATCCTGGCTGCCATGGCAACAGATTGTTTCCTAAATAAATATATAGGAAAACTTCAAAATTCTTTTCAAGAACCACTGATCAGATTTAAATGATATTTTGCAGAGATTGTTCTTGAGTGAAAACCTAGTTTTATAAATCATGTGATTCCGTTGGCATGGAATCCGGCCATTGCCACCGCTTATTTTGTCTATCAAGAAATGAGGAAAACTTTAAAAAAAAAATTCTGAAACTACTGAACTACTGGTCCGATTTCTTAGATATTCAGTCAGAATGAATAACTCTGGTTACCATGGTAACTGTTGTTTCTTATATAACATATGGAAAACTATGATCAGAATTGATTGATATACTATACAGAGATGGTCCTTGGGTAAAAAATTCTGGAAACAAAGTGATCCCTCGGAAGCATTAATCACAACAAAATAACATAAGAATTGCAGACTCGGTTTGATTGAGTCTGTACATGAGGTATAATGAATAAGTGCAACATCCCTCAAGCCCCCTAGCACCGGCTTGAGCGGTACTCAATTCTCAACACTTTATAGTGCTGGCATCAATGATCTGCTAAGTAATCCGGCCATGGAAACCACTTATTCTTTCTCATATTGGAACTAGTCAGTGACATAATTTCCGAGACAGAAATATTCTTGTTCTATGAACATTATTGCATCATTAATTGGTATAGACATACTTCAGTTTTACTTTTTTTCCATCGTAGCGTTCACTGTTCAATTTTCTTTATAAATTTTATGATGTCGAAATAACATTTTATGCACTGTTCATTAAAGTTTGGATATTTTAACGTGATCGATTTGCTTCTGGTTTGTTGTTAATCTATGTATTTATCAAAATATTTTGAGAATTGTCAGAGTTACAAACCAGTACTGATCTGAATAGGCGATTGTTTTCTAATGTTCCTCAATACAAGAAGTTCCCTAAATTTTTGGGAAAATACGGGTTTTCGTTTTCCCAAATTTGTACTATATATTCGAGTAAAATTTTGGGCCTGGGGACCAGACCACCGGAATTATAAGGCAGTCGTTTTAACCACTTGGCCAATAATGCCAATAACCAATCAGTTACGTCAAACACTGAATAGTATATTTATAGTCCTCAGAAGTATTGTCAACATGACTTTGTGTAAATTATGCAAATTAATGTCCTCAAATTGCAAACTTTGTGTAAAATATGCTAATTAATGTCCCCATTTTGCTGTCCTCGCAATGATGCTAGGAAATGACTCGTCCTCATTTTGATTTTGTTATATTTCTATGAAGTGTAACTGATATTGCAACAGCGCAACGTATTTCTTCGATTCATTTCAATATCATATCCTTTCCTGGATCTCCCACTAGATGGTATGGTCCTCGGAATGAGGTACTATTTCACAGTCCTCACAGTGTTTGCTGTACAAGAGTGTGTGTGTGCGTGTGTGGTTTTGTTGTTGTTTTGGTTGTGTTGTTTTTTAAAAGTGATGATGCATGCACAAAACATTCTTAAATGTAAAATCTATGCTTATAATTACAGAAAAAGGTTTTCCGGAACACTTTCTTGTTAACGTACAATTCATGACACAAAAAGAAATTTTAAGTAACAACAAATTATGGAAACAAAATTATCATAAGTTGTATCATAGTTTGTAGACCTTTCTGTTGAAACTATTTCATATTTAAATCGTATACCCACACATGCACAGTGCAATAACTGGAGTGTAGGTATTAGTTACCCGTACTTCAGAGCAAGCTCCATGATTAGCTATTTTTTCTGGGATTTACTTACTGAAACGACAGTGAAAAAGTAACAATATGAAAGACATATAAGTTTTTTTAAGTCCATTTTTTACTTTCTTTTCTTGGGTGGCATATTGTGATGATAGACAATGTGTTTTTATTTTTGGTCATTGATTCAAATCAACACACTCGGTAATCTGATTTATACTCGAGGGCTACGCCCTCTCATAGAAATAGGAAAACTAGCCTGGTTTTTCAATGCTCTATTACATAAACCTTTACACAGTTCAATTATCAAAGCCTTTGGTTGATCTTATTAGAGGGTTAACGTAACGTTACAATAGAATTATATTTTACAATAGAATAATATTTGATAAGTCGTTACTGAAAAGAACAGCAAATTATTTCCAAGATATATTTCAACTTTGAATCAGATCATGCTTTAAAGTGCACATATCATGAAAGGTCAATACCACCGCGGAGAATACAGATACACTGTTGGTTTCTTTTAGACACATTCTAGAATATAATTAGAAATTTTGCTTCATCTAAATATTATCTAAATATTTAACCGTAAAACTTCTGTGTATTAAGCATATACCATATGTTCAGGCATATCTATGTGCTTTTTCCATTACATTTCTTAACAGGATTGACGTACACATTGACATGAATTGAAATTGACGAATAGCACGTAATCCTTAAAGAATATTATTTTGGATTGCCTGTAATCAACTGGAAACTGTTTGGTATCGCTATAACAATCACAGTCAATACCTTAATCTACGAAAAGGTGTAAGTGGTCCCATACTTCACTTCTGTGTTGTTATATCATTCTTGACATTCGGGATCATTGCATTCATCACTTTTAAGTATTGAGCATTGAGTACCGCTCAAAACGGTGCTAAGGGACTAAGGGATGTTGCACTTTTTCATTATCCTAATGTACAGACTCAATCAAACCGAGTTTGCAATTTTTCATGTAATTTTGCTGTTTTTAATTCCGAGGGATCACATTTTTCCAGATATTTATTATTTTCATTTCCAGGTATTTTGTATACCCATGTTTTTTCATAGTACTAAAAAAGATTTGCACACTGTAATTTCAATTGATTTGCTTTTTAAAACATTAAATAAGCAGACAAACACACTTATAAATTCTTATGTCTGACATTATATTTTTTGCTTATCCGTTGGAATTTTCCTTCATTTAAGACACATAAACAATTCAGATCAAAACATATTTAATTCTTGACAAGATAATTGACTCTTGTTTGAACCGTTTAAACGTTTATGAATATTATCCCATTATTCAAAATTATATCTCAAAAGGTAAAAGAAATTTGTTGTTTATTGTCAGAAACATGTAATAAAAGTTATTATTATTATTTCAACAAACGAATGTCTATCAGATTGGACATAGGTGTGCAGTTATAAATAATTGTATAATGATGAGACCAATGCACTTAACTAAAAACTGGTATATAATATATGACATATTTCATCTTTTTTGTCGACGCTTCTACCAACCATTTTTAGCTCACCTGTCACAAAGTGACAGGGTGAGCTTTTGTGATCGCTTTTCGTCCGGCGTCTGTCCGTCGTCCGTCCGTCCGTCCGTCCATCGTCCGTCCGTAAACATTTGCTTTAAATGACATCTCCTCATAAACCACTGAGCCAATTTCATCCAAACTTCACAGGAATGTTCCTTTGGTGGTCACCTTTAAAAATTGTTCAAAGAAATTAATTCCATGCAGAACTCTGGTTGCCATGGCAACCGAAAAAAAAACTTTAAATATCTTCTTTTAAAAACCATAAGAGCTAGAGCTTAGATATTTGGCATGAAACATCTTCTAAAGAGTGTCTACCAAGTTTGTTCAAATAAAAGCCCTGGGGTCAAAATTAGCCCCGCCCAGGGGGGTCATTGATTTTCCCTATATGCATATAGTAAAAACTTAAAAAATCTTCTTTTCAAGAACTGTAAGAGCTAGAGCTTGGATATTTGGCATGAAACATCTTCGAGTGAATGTCTACCAAGTTTGTTCAAATAAAAGCCCTGGGGTCAAAATTGGCCCCACCCCAGGGGGTCATTGATTTTCCCTATATGCATATAGTAAAAACTTAAAAAATCTTCTTTTAAAGAACCCAAAGAGCTAGAGCTAAGATATTTAGCATGAAACATCTTCTAATGAGTGTCTACCAAGTTTATTCAAATAAAAGCCCTGAGGTCAAAATTGGCCCTGCCCCAGGGGGTCATAGATTTTCCCTATATGCATATAGTAAAAAACTTAAAAAATCTTCTTTTAAAGAACCCAAAGAGCTAGAGCTAAGATATTTGGCATGAAACATCTTCTAGTGAGTGTTTACCAAGTTTGTTCAAATAAAAGCCCTGGGGTCAAAACTGGCCCCGCGCTGGGAGGGTCATTGATTTTCCCTATATGCATATAGTAAAAACTTAAAAAATCTTCTTTTAAAGAACTGTAAGAGATAGAGCTTAGATATTTGGCATGAAACATCTTCTTGTGAATGTCTACCAAGTTTGTTCAAATAAAAGCCCTGGGGTCAAAATTGGCCCCGCCCCAGGGGGTCATTGATTTTCCCTATATACATATAGTAAAAACTTAAAAAATCTTCTTTTAAAGAACCCAAAGAGCTAAAGCTAAGATATTTAGCATGAAATATGTTCTAATGGGTGTCTACCAAGTATGTTCAAATAAAAGCCCTGGGGTAAAAACTGGCCCCGCCCCGGGGGTCATTGATTTTCCTTATATGTGTATAGCAAAAACTTAAAAATCTTCTTTGAAAAAAACCAAATAGCTTTAGTTTAGATATTAAGCATGAAACATCTATAAGTAAATATCTACAAATTAAAGCCCGGGGGTCAAAACTGGCCCTGTCTCAGGGGTGTCATTGTTTTTAACTATATGTGTATAGTAAAAACTTAAAAAATCTTCTTTTAAAAACCCCAATGAGCTAGAACTTAGATGTTTAGCATGAAACATCTTCTTATGGGTGTCTACCAAGTTTGTTCAAATAAACAAATAAAAGCCCTTGGGTAAACATTGGCACGGGGGAGGGGGGCTATATACAGGTGAGCGACCTCAGGGCCATCATGGCCCTCTTGTTACTACAGTGTTCAATGACTGCGTGTATTCAAATGGCAATTTGTATGTCTTACACTTAGTCTAACATGTACATTTATACACCGTTGTGTAGGTATTAAAATACCCTATACAGGTATATATGTATTGGTTTCTATTGTGTCCCACGTGGATCACGAGATAGAGGATAATAAGCAATTATTTTCAAACATCCCTCGTATATTGTTGTCCTCTATGTTTTATCAGTAATATTATTGTTTTGTGTTTATGTCAATATCCAAGCAGCATAGTGACCTTTTTCATTGATCTGTTTGCATATTTGATTTCCCCATGTTCTGTTAATTATACAAACTGAAATGAAATTGACATGGCCAATGTAAAATGGGGTCTCGGAGAATATAACATTTAAAAGTAGCAAGGTCCATTGATATTGATATTTGTTGAAATCTTAGAAATTAACTATTACGACAAAATTGGAAGTTTTTCTAGCTGTCAAACTTTCTTTTTTCCCACCAACAACTCGCAATTAAGTGGGCGGAAAGCGCAGAGGTTGCTTTACCTATTCGGCATACGATTCCATTATGAACCGAGTAAAAATGTTCATATTAAGTAAACCCAATAAACGCAAGCCTTTTTAGTCTGTCAGAAATGATTGTATTAATAAGCTTTACAATTATTGATATATTAAGCATAGCTGTTGATGAATCTAAGGAATCCGAAACAAACTGTAAATACATGTACATCATTTTTTTACGTCAGCTAAGTAGGTGGCACGAAACTAGCTTTTTGATCGTTTCCTACAAATTTATAAAAGGAAGAAAGGAAAATGTTAACAGAATATGTTTAAAAGTTTTTAGAACATTTTTTGTCGTAGACGTGTTATCAGTTTGACAAAACGCATATAAAGGGGTTCCACCTCCCGCAACTACGAGTGCAGGGGAGAAGTTCATATAAGCTTTAAGCTTTCTACTTAATCCTGTATGCAATTAATATATTTAATTTTGTCTGTAGATATTGAAGAAGAATAAATATTTTTTAACCAACTACGAATGCAGCATAAATAGGTTCACATTGGTCACCAAGAGCGCAAATGAAAAATAAGCACTTACCTAGTACAAGTAGCAAAATGTAAATGATTAATCTCAAAATTTACAATCACCATCCGTTTTCTAAGCTTGTGATAGATTGCATGCATATTATCTTCATTTATATCATGAATAATACTAGCATTGTCTGTGAGACCAAATTCTTTTAAATGATGTAGGTAAAACTCGTATTTTATGACGTGGAATATATCACGAAAGCCCATTTTTATCATCATGATTAGCTGTTTGTCTAACCACTGGGATTTTATTGCGTATTTTATTTGCAAGAATAGATAACCGAAGAAGACCTTTTGTATGTGTAATTAATATACAAGGGTTCATGGAAAATATATGTGAAAATACACCAGTTTATTTGTTGTATGATGACTTATATATAATTTGTAAACTAAAAAAAAACAGCCAGGCTTTAAATACAAATAAGTAAGATAATTTTTTAAAAAACTAATTGCAGGATTAACTATATACATACTTAAATTTAAATTCTTAAATCACGAAACTCTTTATGCATAAAACTATTGTATTTACCATACATACATGTATCAATAGGCAGAACTTGAAATTGAAGTTTAAAAGTGGATGAGATGTTATGAAGAAGTTCAGAGACTATAACGATTTTACCTGAAACTGCAACATTTTAAGATTCACCGTCTTTATGGATTTCTTTCTTCTCTTTTTAATGATATACATACCTATTGTGTTTCATGTTGTTTTTTATCATCATGGTCTTTATGATTGAATTCCATGTACATAGAGGATATTGAATGAGTGTAGTTTCATACTAAATTTATTGAACGAGTTGAATAAAGTCATATTATGCGAGCCTCTGGCGAGCATAATATTTTTTTATTCAATCGTTCAATAAATTTAGTGAAAAGCGGAAAGTAACTTATTTCGACAGATATTACGGATCAAATGATATAAGTGTTACATGATATTTTATATGACGTATAAGGAACAATTGTCGAAAACTACTTTGTACATACACAGCGACGTTAATTAAAGTTTATCAAGATAAATTGTAATTTATCTGTGAGAACAGAATATGAAAGTATCTTGTTTAATTGCTGAAACATGCTGAATACCATTTTCAGTCCATCAAGTGGGACTACATGACGATCATTTAAGAATATCTTTATTAAATATTTATCATAAACATTACCTTTGTTTATTAAGTTACACATTATGTTATGTTTAGATGTTCAGTTCTACGTTTAGCTCTCATTTACAGACGTCCTTTTTGCAAATCCGTTTTACTGCGGCAATCAGAGTCTGCAAGGCCTTCCATTTTAATTTGTCGCATTTCTCTCTTCCCATTGTTGCGGAATAGTTGTCTATGCGGTGTAAAACGTCAGAATTGCAGCCACCATTTAACCATGTGTGATTGTAAGAGGCAACTAAATGGGTTTGAATAACCGGTGTCTATGCACACGTGTGATAATGATGGTTGTGACCCACTGTGTTGCTTTTGGTTAATTTGGCTAAAACTAGAGTTTATTCCTGTTTCTTCGCCAAATGACCTTCTCTTTTTCCAACAATGTATATACTTACAAAAGTTACAAATACCCTTTACAGTAGTCTTCTTTCTACCTGTAAATCATTAAGCTGCACACTTATATTATTAACCATGCGCCGACAGACAATGACCTGTGCAGTGTTTCGGAATTGCCCATTTTACCTATACAATCAATTTGTCCATTTATTCACTAGTATTTGTCCATTTATTTTCTAGTGTAATTACATCGTCTATTTGAATGGATGTCTAATTTGAGAGAATTAAACCAAATTTATTTGCTTAATGGATGCATTAATTGATTTGTCGTATAACAAAGTAAAATTCACTCCGTAAAATACAATCTTAATGGATCGGTTTTCATTATTGTGTATTGTTAATTTTGTATTCACAAATATGGAGAAAGTATGATTCCTCGGTTTTATCACAACAAAATAACATGAAAATTGCAGACTCGGTTTTGATTGAGTCTGTACATTAGGGATAATGAAAAAGTGCAACATCCATCACGACCCGTAACTTTCTATACTTAAAAGTGATAGAATCGCAATAATTGACATATTTGTTTGTAATATTGCCTATCGCAAAATCATTTTGCACTAAATAATAACATGATTTTACAGCAGATATTATATTAGTTTACGTGTTGCTACCACAGCATATCCGTCCGCTGTATAAAGTGATATTGCTTCGAGTAGGTACAGAATGAGAAGAAAATGTACTTCTGTAATTATCAGTGTCAGCGGCAATTATGTAGATAGCTCAGTAAAATGGATTTAATTTCCGTTACAACGTTTTACGTACTGCCACTGGCTTCGTAATAATTAGTTTTTCGCAAACTAAGCCCATTCCATCTTTATTATGTGTAATGGTTAATTATGGTCCATGTTAGTTCAAATAAAACTGATTTTATTTTATAAATTAGATATATAGTTTCAGTTTGATTTATATTTGGTATTTATATCGAACATACAGCATTGCAAACAATATGAATGTTGCAGTCTTTTTCAAGAATGCTAAACAAATATAAGTTAGATATTTCCTTACGTTTCAAAATTATGAACTTTCATTTTAAATATTAGTTTTATTTATATTCATTTATGTTTAAAATAAATTGTTAAATGTTTTCTTGTTTGCTATATTGTTGATCTCTTTTGCATTCTACTTGTATTGAAGTCATGTATTATAAAAAATGGTAGCATAAATTTATATGCGTTCACTTCACGGAGTGGATAGGTCAGAAAATATTCGCAAAAGAGTAAAAAAAAACGGAATTGCACGGTCGTATAATTTGACGTGACATCATTTGCGTTATACATGTACAAAAAGCGCAAAAACGCGCGAAATCAATAAACATTAATATAACAATGTACTTCTTATTTTGGATATGTGATGAAGAGGATAAATAGGAATTTTAAACAATAAATATGTCAGAAGAATATATTAGCATATTTGTAAAAAATGTAAAATAAATATGAAAGTGGGCGGAGCCAAAACACATATTTATTTTGGGACTACCTTCTGAGATATTTCTGTTGCCGTCAGTGGCTTCAGCGATTCCTTTCTTCAGCGGAAGTTATCTGGTTAATATGTTTCTTGTTGTTTTTTGTTGTTGTTTTTTTAAAAAACGGTTAAAGATGGCTGAGATAATTCGAACCGCGTCACGCACCTATAATTAATCAATGTATTACTGTACAATTGCAACTGTGTAGCAAATGTGCGTATTCGTAAAAAAAATTTCCTTGAATGAAAAATTTAATAAAAAAGGTTATTTTGTTTGGAATATATTTGCACTTAACATGATAAAATTCTATATATTCCACTCGCCATTTCGGCTCGTGAAATTACATGAAATTTTATCATATTTCGTGAAAATATCTTTCATATTACACTCAATCTGATTAATATCATCTTAATATTCGTGTAGCTTTAACACGGAATTTGTTGCACTCGTAGGATAAGATAAATTGAGCCGCGTCACGACAAAACCAACATAGCATCCGCGCAGTCTGATCAGGATCCATGCTGTTCGCTTACCAACCCTATTACAAGTAGTGAAACTGATAGCGAACAGCATGGATCCTGATCAGACTGCGCGGATGCGCAGGCTGGTCTGGATCCATGCTGGTCGCAAACGCATTATGTTGGTTTTGTCGTGACGCGGCTCGTATTATGCTCACTAAAGGTTCGTATGATATAGATTTTATTCATCTCGTTAAAATATCAGTTTCGAAGTTACACTTATTCAATATCATCTTTACATTAAACAACCGTCTGCACAGTAACTGAAGCAATTTGCTTGCTTTGTCAATCTTGTTTATCATATAGTATAAGTATATTACACTTCGTGTCAGTTCTTACGTTTATATTGTTACACAAGTGTTATGTATACATATATGTAGCCGTTAAAGACAATGAAGTTAACAACTTACTCGAGGTCATATGCTTGAACTATTAAAGGTGAATATAATAGCCTTTAGATTGGCGATTACATATTTGTTATGCGCAAAAAAAAATGTGTTTCCATGGTGCATATATATAAATAACTTATGTACTAAACGACTGGATTAAATATATTTTGTTTTCCGTTTTTATACTTTTCATGTAGAAAATGCGAATGAATTGTAAGATCCATTGATTTCACAAAATGCAATACAAGAGTTCCTTACTGGAAATTAAAAAAATGATTGAATTTATCTGAGCCAATACTTTCTTAGGAAAGAAAAAACAATCGCCGCATGTGAAAAATATTTGACATTAAGTTATTATATTAACATGTTGTTTTAACTTCTGCAAACCTTAATGGTTTGTTTACCGTAAACATCTCACATGGAATTCACGTAATTTTAATTTACCTTACCTGAACACAACATTATTGACAATAGCAATAAAATTGTGCTCAAGGATTACATTCACAACGTGTCCTGTGCAATGATGTTCCATTGGGACTTCTATGTCTCTTAAATCCAGAGAGAGAGCTACCGTGCAATGTTCAAGGATTTCCAATAAAAACGGACGCTTCGTGAGGAAGTCGTTATAAATGTTTAGCGTTGAAAGACAGTGACATCTTTCTTTAAGGAAATTTCTTTGATGCTTGTAAGTAATATTTATTAGATTTACTTATAGAATGATTTATACAGTGCATTAGATACAATTAAATCATTGGCTAATATTGGAGTAATTTTTACTATATTTGTGTGCATCAACAAGTAAGAAAGTCGTTTTAGATACAACTGCGGATTGTTAAGCAATATTAGAATATTATTACAATCACACTTTTGCATCGCTGAATTGTATACACAAATGTTTATGAAAGTAAGTAATTAATCTACTTTTGTTATGTCAATTTTTTTGTTATAAAGTTGTTGCAGATTGGTGTTAATAGTCGTCTGTTGCAAAATGCAGATACATTATTTAACTAATAAGAGTTGTCGGGATTCTTTATATCTACAAATATTGCACTATCAGGTGTACTCTTTTCGACATTATGATAGAAAATATAACTGGTTGTTTTAATGCCAAACATATATAATTCGTTATGTTGAGATATTTTATTTCAGAACCCGTTATTTGATTCAAAATTGTAATTTTACAAATTGTACAATAAGCAATTAACTAAATGTGTTCCTGTTATATTTGAATTATTGGAAAGTTTTAAATATTTACTAAATTATTTATCATATAATTATGTTGTATAATTATTTGAAAACTTGAGTAAATTTTAAAAATACAGGAATGATTTTTTTTATTTATGTTATTTCACTAGTTTCAAAAAGAGTGCCTATTATCCGTTCTGACTTGTTTGATTTATCTTAAATATTGCAAAATTCATTGTTTTTTTTTAACCAAAATAAATTAGAATGAATGACATTCATAAGCGACAATTAAAATATTAGAGAAATCTTTATTTCCTTTCATGATAAGTCATGAATCATAACAATTGTATAAAAGTACCCTAGGCCTAGCACCGGCGTAAGCAGTATTCAACATTTCACTTTTGATTATCTAAGTATCATTTTATATAAAAATGCGCGGTATTTTGAAAAAGATTAAACCATTATATTAAGAGCTTCAATGAAGAATGTTTGAAATTACTAAAAGGGACGGTATTTTTATAATCTTTTTTCTGATATGAACTGTTACGCTTACTTTACTTAAAACATACTTAAAGATAACATTAATATTTACCAAATTAAGAAAAATATATAAAAGTTTGAAATTACTGAAAGGGTCGGGGTTTTGTATTATCTTAATATAATAATTAATTATGAACTGTTACGTTTACTTTACTTGCTCTTACTTTACTTACTCTTTAAGATAAAATTAATGTTGATGTGTGTTTTAAATGCCCGTTAAACTTCTGTATGCGCGATTTATAAAAAGCCAAACAAATCTCAAGTATTATAAATTTGTTTCAATATTCTGAGATTAAAAACTGGAAAATTCAATTAAATAATCAATTGTCTAGGAATTAATATTATGCATGCTTTACAGAAGCAATAACACATTATTACCAGGTTTTTGGAGTTGTTTTCTTTTATACAAATGCAATAACTATTGAAACTGATAATAAAGTATAACATGGGAAATATTTGTATTTTTGTACCTTATATATCATTCAACTGTTATGAGGTAATTACAAATTTGTTGAAAGCTTTTCGATTCTTCAGTTCTTTTCTTTAAATGGTTTCTTTGAAGTGAGACGAAGATTAAAATTGATCGAAGCACCACACTTGTCTGTATTCTTTTATCATATGGTTTCTGATTTAGAGTTTAAGTAATGTCACTCTGTTAAGACCACCAATGTATCATAGTCTAGTAAATAGTCTTAAAAGTGTGTTGGTCTCATAAGCGACTAAGATACAATGTATTGCACGGTGTTATCTATTTTATTGTTATTGTTTACATTCCAAAGAATCATGTTTATATATATTTACATATACATTTACATACTAACATGAAACATACTTTATGATGTATGATAAAATGAGGACAGAAAAAATAAGAAATTTTAAAAAGAAATCATTCTTAATAACTGACTAAAATTTCCGGATATCAACATATACTAGTAAGTTCATTACAACGGAGTGTTTGAAATGTGCGATAATGAATTAATAAATACCATCATGTTGCAATTCTATATACAATTGCATGAGATTCCTTTCACAACAGGTATAAGTCAAGGCATTGTTTCGACAAATAATGCTTTTTAAAGGAGCATACCTAAGTGCACTCATTAAGTAACCTAAAGCAAAACAAATGAGCCGCGCCATGACAAAACCAACATAATGCGTTTACGACCAGCATGGATCAAGACCAGCCGGCGCATCCGCGCAGTCTGATCAGGATCCATGCTGTTCGCTATATATTTCTCTACTTGTTATAGGGTTGGTTAGCGAACAGCATGGATCCTGATCAGACTGCGCGGATGCGCAGGCTGGTCTGGATCCATGCTGGTCGCAAACGCATTATGTTGGTTTTGTCATGGCGCGGCTCAAACTGACTTGACTTTAATGCCAGCGTCAAATAATGAACTGTAATAGTGTCCTTTATAAAGGGTGGTCAATTGCTTTGAAATTTCCGTTGTAAAAAGCAGATTTGTCTAAACCTAACAAGCATTTATACTGTATTTTAAGTTATCTATATGCATCCAATACTAGTCTAAATAACGTTTATGACAGCAACCAATTGTACTTTTGTTTCATCCGCATTAAGATAGACATTTTCTTTCCCTTTTTTTCTTCCTTTCTTTTCTTCCTTTTCTTCTTTTTTATGAACAAAAAAATGAGGAAAGATGGCAAAGATTGCTTACGGCAAGATTTATATAAAAGTTATTGTGATTCAAAATAATGTAAAGGTTATTTAGAAATTATTGTTATTATATGACAAACATTTTATTTTCTTAGATCGAGTTCGTGCTTTAGAGATTTATTGCAAGAAATTACTGCACGGTTGCATGTTATATACTACTTTTATAAAACAAACACAATAAGATATTACTTTTATTTAGGTTTTATTTCTGAATTTACACAGACTTTTTTGAAAGTAACAAATCATAATTGTTTTTCTTTCTTTATTGTGCATCTAAAAGAAAAAAATGCAGATTTCTTAAAGTTGCATAAACGAATTAACTTCAATTCAATCGGAATTAACTTTTTCAAGAAGGAAGAATATTTTGAATAAGAAACGATGTTGGCGATGCCTATGTATACAACTAATTCATAAATAGTTAACCAGAGCAATTTTAATGAAAACCCATCTGGTTGATGTAGAGCCTCCGAATAATTTTTGACTGAAAGTTTTAATTTGTTATTCTTTAATACTGATAAAGACATTGATATAATTAATAAAGATTTAAATTTAATTTCTAATCATATTTTTGATTGCATACATGTAACAGTACTCTAAAACGAATTTCTTTCCGAAAATTATTTAACTATGCCCTTCAGTTTTTACATGAAATGGCTATTTCTATCTATATTTATATAATTATAATTTATCTCTCATATCTTTTCTAGAAGAAAAATGATACATTATGAGATAACGTTATGTGTTAGACGGACGTTGTGTCCGATTATTTCACTTATTTCTTTCGAGACTTGTTTACGCCGATTTTAAGACACTATTTGGACATTTCTTGGCGGTCGAACCACCTAACCGCTTTCCTGGATAACTGACCGGTAATTATTAATTTTTCCGTAAATGACCGGCATCAAACACCACATGATTGAGAGAAATAGTATCCGACCTAATTTTATCATAACTTGTGCAAGGCTGAAGAAATACATGCATACTATTCTTTGTAAAATTAATTGAATTTTGTATAAGACTAACAAATCATGGCATTGGTCGGTTAAAGTTTATCATCCTTGTAAATGCTGGAATTTCAGGTGATTCAAATTGGCAAAATATAGATTGAAAAAAAAAATACAGTCAAGCATAGTATTAATATAGGTCCATTTAATAAACAAATATAATCAACAAAATATCTTGATTTTCGGCGTGATGTCTGGAATCTGCATATTAAGAAATATATGTTGCATCATTTCATTTGTCTCATGGGATATGAAAGTATGACAAACCAGTATTGACTGACTATTCCTTCACTACCAGTGGTAGACATTAATTATCAAATAGTGAGAAAAGTAATTAGTAAAAGACACCAATGATCGTCAGATTAACATCGATTAACATATTGCGGTAGCAAAATCTTCAAACCATTAATACTCATACTTTTGATAAGGCAATAATCTTTTCATAATACTTTTCATCATTTGTCGTAAAATTAATTGTAATACTTATACACTACCCTTTTTATAATGCTTATTTCAACATCTGCTCCAAAATACATGTATTTAGCAATATGCATTTATAGACATAGAACAACACAGGTATATAAATGTAAAACAAACATGTGAAGAAATAAATGTGCTGTGTCTTTTTGTTAATATAAAGCCATATAACAATATTCATAAATAAATTATTCTGTAAAACAAAATCAAAGTAAGTTTTTAAGCTAGTCTTTTAACATTTTTACTTACATAATGTTTTCCATGCTACAAATAACGCGCATTTTGCTAGCAAGGATTATATCAGTTGATGGAACCTATGATTGCTTAAATCGTTTCATGGTTTTTCATATTTTATGGGTTTTGTTTCCATTCATTGCGTAGAACGGATTGCCACCGACTTCCTTCATTTAACCGGAAATTAGTTTGATTGGTTGCCAAGTGGAACAATCTTTATAATATAACGGAAAGTATGCGATAATAAGCTTCATTTTATACTTCTTATGTATGACGATCAAATATTTAAACTCCACAATACTGTTACACCAAGTGTGGTTTTTGAGTTTACTCACCCTTTGGATATGTTTGGTGCATTATTATTTCTCTTTTTTACATATATCTGTACTATACACTCTGCATAACATGTAACCCTACTTTGTAATATAAATTTTATTTTGTACCCACCATTGTAATTGTGGTAATGAAATACGTATTCTTTAACTTTGGGATTATTCGCCATTTTCATTAAATGGAACAAACGTGTCGCATTCATATTCCGGCTTAAAATGTTGAATACTGATGAAGCTGGCGTTCGGAGCTATGCACTGACCAGTGTCATCCATTAAAACTCTCAATCATACATAAAAACCCAGTCACATTTCCATCTTTACCGTGTTTGCTAATTTTTTATCTCGATTATTTTAATATCTTATTACCAGATAAATAATGTCTAATTTGTACAACTAATACGTCATTAGAAACATTCAAATTATCATATAAATATAGGGTACATCACTGCTTACATTAAATGGATACAAAGCGACCGCTTACGCTTTCAAAAAAAAACCTATTATTAACAAGAACAAGTATTGTTATCAGAGACTTGAAGCATGTTTGGGTAGGTGACATAGGATCAAATCAAATGTTTAAAGTAACACGTTAACAGCCAATTACTTTACTTTTTCAAGAAAATATCTAATATAAGAAGCTATCACACGCAATATCGCAGGACATACTTAGATATAGCGGCGTATTCTTAACTGGTTTTTAAAAGTGAATTTGTCCAAATTATGGAAGGTATGCGATACCATAAAAATATTGTTGATAGTATTAAGCATCATATGTTAAAACAAACCACGAAATAATTACATATGGATGTTGTTGGTTAAGTATGAGAAACATGGTCCGATTTTACATATTTATATATACAGATAATAAAGTTTTCTTGAACAAAAATATTACTAGTATATAATTCATCATATAAATCATCATACTTAAAACTAGATCAGCATTTTGCTTTGAAGAAGTATTTTGTAAGAACATCATAATTATACATTCCTAATGATTTTACCAATATTTGAAATACTTCAGTATATTTTGTATAATGGGCACATATACCAATCCTCTTTTATCGGTTGTTCTACTCAGGTGCCCGTTCATGTCTGAAATAATGTTCGGAGGATCACCTAAGGTATTCCTTCACCAGTCGCCGTATGAACCTGTCTGTTTCGTTTGTTTGTTACATTTTACGCCTTTTCCCAACAGTATTTTTTTGTCACATAGGCGGGTAGTTTCCTAACCATCGTTCCTGGAGAGTTACACCAGTACTAGACTACCCTCCTCCGCGCGAAACTACGAAAGCATCTCCCGGGGATTGAACCCACGCCAGAGAGGAAACTGGATTAGAAGTCATCGACTCTAATCCCTCGACCACGGAGGACCTAAAATATAATGGTGCGACATCAAACCTAACCACAAAGAAATACTTTTTAAGCGCATTGCTAGCCACAAAGACTACATTTTAAATAAAAAGTTACATTGTCCGACGAAAACACTTCTTTATATTTATTATTCATAATATTGTTCAAAATTGTGTTATAAAGCTTTTTACAATTCTCTGACATATATATTGTGACAGGTCTTATATTAACACGATAAATCTATTGAGAAAAATGTAACCCTCAATTCAGTTGAAGACTCGATAAAATATGCAAACACTATGTGTGTTTACGTTATTTGCTCTTATCAGTGAGATTGATTGTCTAGTCAAATAACAAACACAATTTATTAATATGGTTTAAGATAAGATGGTATTAAATATCACATAATATCAGACAAAAATCATATGGAAAATGCATAGGTTAATTTATACTCAGATAAGGATTGTTGCGAAAGGAAACGGAGTAAAATACACGATATTTCCCCCACAGGCTTGCTTAGTTTCAATTCACTGACTTTTATGATTCTTATATTTATCAGACGGTAAACTTAATGCAAATGCAAATTCAATGTATGCTATTTTGCATTACAATTTTGATCCTTCAATGAATTACTTGAAATAATTGCATCTGCATTTGCATTCTACTTAAGCTATGCGGTTACAAAGACATTCTCAACTTCTTAATATGGTATGTTTAAAACAATCTTCTCACTAATGTACATATCCAGTAATTGAAAAACTCCATTCCGCTCTGACATGGGTTAATATTGCATGTCTTACTATATTGAAGTGTTTTCAAGCTTAATTCCAAAACTGCTATATATAGGATTACTGTCTTAAATAAATTAAATATCCTTTGTCAACAGGGAGTTAAATACATTATTGGTAATACCCTGTTAAACTTAATTTTATTTAAAGAAAAAAAAAACATTTTGCAAGTCAGCTAAATAGACGTCTGATTAAAATTGTAAGTTTATTGATAAAACGTTGTATTATAAGAATTGTGTAGTTGACAGAAACATACTTTTACGTTTTACCTATGGTTTGACATTTACAGGAACAACATGTAATTTGGAAACGGTCTATTACATAACCATTTATGATATGGAATTGTCACGTTTAAAGTTCGAATAGTCCGTTCAAAGTGTATGAGATTTCGGTAGTAGCATTCTAAAATTACAAAATGACGCTCTTTGTTACACCATAATGAAGTTCACATTACCTTTCAACTTCATGATTGCATTTCATGTCAACATTAGCGGAAGCTTGCCACATGTATAAGATTCTGCAAACATAAATTAATGATTTCTAGGATGTAAGCACATATTAATTCATCCGTTATTAAATTAATTAACCTAGCTCAGAAAATATTCATATCTGATCACAATCAACTCTCATAATACATTTCATAAAAATCCCAAAAGACTACAATTGTGTCCCAATATTGTTAACGGCGTATCTAAAATCGCTTAGGACAAGACAAATTTATTACCTCCTCGACCTTAATTAGGACTTTTTATGTCCCTTTATTGACCAACTTTCAAACTAGCGTTTGACCTATATCACAAGGTTTGAACAAGAATCTCCTGAGCTAATCAGAACTGACGTATAACATTTTATCTAATATGTTTCTTCTACATGATACATATCTGTAAAAGACTAAAGAGAAATGAAAATATCCTGTAAACTTAAATGCGGTCACATTTAATATTTTTATTATGGTGAAAAGAAGTAATATGTATGTGATTAATTTTGTCTCGCATTTTAAATAAAAAATACATAGCTGTCGAACTATTTATAGTAACTTTATTGAACGCCGATCTATTTAAGAGAGAGGCTATATTTTAAGATATTCTGTGCTTATTTTTAAGTAAAATATTTTATTTACGTAAATTTATTTGCAATTTTTACTGAACCTGTCTTATCATAGGAACTCTGGAACAGGACCGCATATTGCGGCGCATAAATTCGAATCCGTACCGGCTTTACATATTGTTTGTCCGACCTTTGAATACCTTTTCATATAATGCGAGCGTGTGGTCTTTAATTATCTAATCTCTATTTAATAAAATCTGCTAATTTAAAAATCAGTCAGGCGAATGGCGGATGTCACTCCTTGTCTTTTTTATAATACCATAAAATTTGACCAGTTTTAAAAGAGATAGATTGGGTTCAATTGATAACATATTTTTTGAGGCCATATACTCGTATAATACTTAAAGATATTTAGATGTAGCAGAAACGTTTCAAAAAACCGTTACACGATCGAAAATATGCGCCGCAATCCGCGGTCCCGTTCTCGAGTTCTTATTTGAATAAAAGGATTAATTATTTACGTTTAAAGAAAAGTTGGTCCTTTCTTTAAATAACTGCCAGATTTTTTTATTGACACTATATATTCGTATTGTGAGTACATATAGTGTGTAGGATTTTAAACACGGCATATATACTTTGTGTGAAGTCAAAACGTGTTTATTCTATATATACAAAAAGACTGTGTAGCAATTATCAATATTTTCAAATATCAAATTTGTGCATAGTATATATCTTTAATTTAAAAATGTTGTTACTGAAATCTCATAAATGACGGATAAACTATTCAAACTTAAAGCTTTTCTTGATGATGGCTGGTACTGCAAATTAAACACGATTTGAGCATAAAACATGATGAAGTCCAAGTCATAAAGTATTTAATTTATTGATTGGATGGAAACTTTATTGTGCAGCTAAAGGCTAAAATAAAGATAATGTCAAGTTGCGCTAACGATATAATTTCTTGATTCATATCAGAAATGTAAACGGACATGCAAAAATGTAGGTCTGTTTGTTTAAAAGAATATACATTTGTTATTATTTACAATTATATTTGAATAATCGTAGAATACTTATACTATTTGAAATGAATGTTAAATTCAGCTTCCTGATTCAGTAATATTTGTTTATGATTATGATCATCCAAGATAAGTTTACAAACAAATTATATGTAATTTCGGTATTCTATATTGTTATTATTATTATAATTTTGACAATTCTATAACCTTTTATGCCACGTTTTCTTCTCTTGTTATGTGTAATCAAACACATGAGGTTGCGTGCGTAGCGTCAAACAGATTCAGCTAATATATACATATAAAATAATGATATATTTGATAATAATATAAAATTCAACGTTTTTATATCCAGTAATAAGATATACCGTCAATCTCAATCATATGATACAACCACGTTTTTATATAGAAACATTGATGCCTTATAGATAATAAGAGTTACATGAATGTTTTTCATAGAAAAGAAATATCATATTCGCAGGGAGATAAACATAAAAGAAACATTTAAGTATATCAAAAGAGTCTTTCAAAACTAAGTAAATTTCATGGAAAGAACGAAATTTTGCACATTCTTATAGTGGAGGGGGGGTGGGGGTCATCATCCTCTATCCCCCCCCTCCGTTCTGGATCGGCATATGTGTATAATAACTACGACACCGTTCATAAAATCGACAGGACGTTTGGTTGTTTTTGTTCAGTTCATTTGTTAAAATGTTAAAATCGTATTCATATCTACTTACAAGTTAACTCAATTATCTCAAATTAATTTATAAATAAATAAATCAATCAATCAATCAAAGAAAAAGAATTGTTCAAGACTCTCTTACACTGTCTCTGACGTGTATATTGAAAAATAATTACGCTTGACATTTTTTCTTCGAGTAATCGAAGGTCTAGTAAATCTGGTGATTTATGAGTTACCGTATTCACGCTTTTTGAACACAACGGATGAATAACTATACATGAATATCAGCAAAAAAATTGTTTCGCCACGGATACACATTAAACAATTTTCAGATCAGCCTGTGCAGATCAAAGAAAATAAAATATGATAACCTTTACTTTAATCGTTAATTCTGAATTATGTTCTTAACAGTTTTGTTTTAATTTAATTATGATGTAAATTATACTGTATTTTTGCTATATTTATATCATATTAGTCAAATCAAATGATCCATGTGATTCACAATAATCAAATTATTCACATTATGCATCCTAAAACTGTGCAACAAAAACGTTTCAAACGAAACTGTGCTACCTAAAAAGAAAGTAAAACAAACAAATACATTCATGATTTTATTAGCATGGCTTATTTGCACTGATTTTTATCATTTTAATTTGCCTTGAAGAAGGTGAAACAAATTGAATTCTGCTTTAATGCTTTAAAGAAGTCGATGAGAGCACAAAAAAACTGTTTTGCATATTATATTTGAAACAAGCATATTTTTATATTTTACTAAAACTGTCAGCATAAAGAAATGAACAAATATAAATGCTAAAAATCTTGCTCTTTTAATCAATGTCTAATTTTTGACATTAATATAGTTCGCACAAATAGGCTGCAAGTTTCACCTTCTCGGTTAAAACGCGTATGAATTTTACAAATGTCTTTTTAGTATTAATTAGAAGCTCTGCTCATTAAATACGGTGTTTTGCTGAATATTAATTAAATGAGGCACATGTTTTCAAATAGATGAAAAATATCATTCCATTTCGAAAGACTTTATTGCATGCACCTCTTCTTAAGTTAACATACTTTTAAAATGGCCTTTTCGCACTTGGGGTTATTAAGTGTTTTTCGTTGTTGTTTTTGTAGTTGTTGTTTTTTCTTCAAAAGACACAGAAATAATATTCTCCGTTTTCTTAAAAAGGATTCCTCTATAACAATAGAAAAAAGAGGTAAAAAAGTCGGTTTACAGACAGAATGCAAGTTACAATTTTATACATAAACTTTAAATGGTTTTGTTTGAAACACTGATCGCGTGTCAATGATTTGCTATATCATATTTGCCGTAATGATAACAAAACAATGCCCTTTTCTTTAAGTCGTTATATACCTAAAATAACTGTTTTACACTACAAGCTACATCATATGTTTATTTCTTTAACCAAATACAAAAATTAACACTTTTACATAATAACGTACAATTTTTTTGTTTCAAATAGATTTAGTTTTGTATTATTCATATTTGATCGATATAGGCAAGCAAACACAAAATCTAGAGAGAAACATACAGATATTTTCATCTGCAAAACAATTTATTGTCAGCTTTTTTAAAAAATGTTTAAATGCGTCTCTTAAATGTTTTTATGCATGAAATGTATGTGTGTACACTATCTGAAATTTATAAATTTAATGGTGTTAAACTGTAAGAGCTCGAAGTAATACCCGGTAAATCACTAATTTACAGCAGCTTCAGCGCTTAAAATGCCGAGCGGTAATGCCAGCGTTTGAATAGAAATGTTTTATTGTTACATGTTCTTGTATTGTCACTTTATAGGTACTCTATTTTTTCCCAAACTTTTCCCATTCATACGCATTTAAATGCAAAATTCTCCTAAATTTATCAACCTTTATTTCCTAGCAAATATTCTCTCTATGTCTTGGGGGGAAATGCTTAACATATATTAGCAAATTTCCGACATAATAAATTGACTCTTTCTTTATTATTTTTTTTTATGATATTGCCATATTAGGACGCCAATAGATTCTTAACTTGTGCTTTCATTGTGTTATTATTGTTAGTTTTTTTAGAGGAATGAAACCGTATTTAAATACGACTAAAATGAGTTAAATACAGAAATATGATTTTTTTCTTCTGCAATGAAAATACATTATGATTGAACAGAACCTATGTAGCATTTGATCACGTGTGCTGAAGTCTATAGACCCATGCGGCTTGGCCTTGATTTATGTAAAAAAAACAGTTCATAATGTTTCTTGTAATACATGTAACTATAATAAACAATTTATTTTTGTATCTATAGGTGATTATTGGAATAAAAATATGTCTCAATTAGAGCAATAAGATAATCGAGTATCAGTGTTTTTTTAAGTAAATTAATTTAGTATTATGTTCTAAGAATGATACAAGATTCCAAAGTACAAACATACTGGACTGGACTTAATATTTTGAAAGTACTCTAGGGAATGCACCATTGAATAATAATAATAATAATAATAATGATTATATGAGCTCAATTTATTTGATCTTTTATTTATTTTGATCACTTACTGTTTCATTATGCATGTTTTACCTCGATTCAAAACAACGAAATTCAGGTACACATAATTGTTTATCATGTAATATGATAACAAACAAAATTGGTTTTGTTCAGAGATTTTGTTTGTAGAAAGGAGTAAAAATGACTTGAATATCTTATTTTCAACGCTTTTACCATTAAACTTATTATAGATATGTGGTAACATTTTGCAGACCACTGTTCTTTATCTTCTTTTATATTTACTTAAAAAGATATTTAAACACATGTTTTGAATAAGTGTTCTTAAACAAGAAGAGCAAACGTTTCAACAATTTTATATATAAGCTTTACATTTGGTGGAATCATTCGTGTATTTGTTTTTATTTAAACAACATATGATAAAGATGTGCGTTATTAAATTCCTGCGATTTTATCATTTTCTCATAGGATTGACTTATATGATCACTTTCCTTAAGCAGAAGTACCTAAAAGCAGGAACATTTTGCAAACGATAAGGAATGACCTTTGACTATGTGAGAAGTACACTTAAACATGACTACTAAGTATTTTATTTACACCATTAGGGATGACATTCGACCTTCATATTTAGAAGTACTAAAAAGCATGCGAAAATCATGTCGAAGTTGGCTTGAGGACAACTATAAAAAAATTGTGTTTTAATTATGTTGTTTGTGAGCTTTTTAACTGTTATTAGAGATGATTGAATTTAGTCAATCAAAAAAGTATAAAGAGCAATGTTCGTGCAATCGGGATATTTTTCAGGATTTGAGTAATAACAAGGATAACAATTTTGGACATAAATTCATTTTCACATGTGCAACGATTTTTTGTCGGCAAATGCTTCTCCAGTAATCATATTAAAAATGTTAAATGTGACGATTAACCTAAATGGTGAAAATAATGTGTTTTATTAGCTTTTCCTTTTAAGAAATCAACCGCTCCTGTTGCAATATTTGAACGTCGTGAGCTAAAAGGTTTAATGGAAAAAAGAAATGTAGAATAAAGACCATAATACAGATACATTTACAAGTAACATATGTGCCGCGTCATGACAAAACCAACATAGTGCGTTTGCGACCAGCATGGATCCAGACCAGCCTGCGCCTCCGCGCAGTCTGGTCAAGATCCATGCTTTTCGCTATCAGTTTCTCTGCTTGAAATAGGGTTGGTAAGCGAACAGCATGAATCCTGATCAGAGTGCGCGGATGTGCAGGCTGGTCTGGAATCCATGCTTGTCGCAAACGCACTATGTTGGTTTTGTCGTGACGCGGCTCATATAATCTTTTTGATAAAATATATTTCATATGACTTATTTTGATAATTATTTTGTGCAAATGACATGGACTAATAAGAAATGTTAAATGAGAAAAAGGGGCAGTACTTTTAAACCCGGATGATCCATATGCATTTAAACTTTGTTTTACTTTTGTTTATCTGTTGTGTTGAACATCGACTACTTTCCTGAGCATCAGTGTATTGGAAGTGTATTCACTGAGTTGGTAAGGGAGCGTAAACATGTTTTAATTTGAAGATATTAAGTTTGGTTTATAATAATTGAAAACATTATAATATTAGTTTTTTGCTCAATAGTCAACTTGATAAAAAAGTGTAAAAATAAAATAAGATAAATAAATAAACCTTGCCTGTTTCATTATTGATAATGTTGATTATTACTTTGCTGGAGGGAGAACATAAGTTGAAAAAACTACCATAACAATGAAAGTTAAAAAAAACTGTTTGATGTAAGATGCATGACTCTTCTTTTAAAATATATTTTGTAATATTGCATCATAGTTATTTCCATAATGCTGTGCGATATGTGCAAGTAGTTGATAATGTTTGTTTGTCGTACAAGTTGTGATAAATGAAATGAGCCGTGTCACGACAAAACCAACATAGTGCGTTTGCGACCAGCATAGATCCAGACCAGACTGCGCATCCGCGCAGTCTGATCAGGATCCTTGCTGTTCGCTATCAGTTTCTCTACTTGTTATAGAGTTTGTAAGCGAACAGCATGGATCCTGATCAGACTGCGCGGATGCGCAGGCTGGCCTGGATCCATGCTGGTCGCAAACCCATTATGTTGGTTTTGTCGAGACGCGTCTCTTTCATCTTCAATGTAATCAGTGATTAAAACTGTCTTTAGTGATGCAGATAATGTAGATACTTAATTGTTTTAAGAAATTGTATAATGATAACATTTTTAATAATTTAAATATCGATTTATTCAAAATACAAATTGATATCATGTGATTTACCAATGTTGTTTTTTTTCTTTTATTTCAGACGGAAAATGTAGCACTGATTGTATATTTCAAGGACAAGTGAAAAGTATTTGTAAGAATTTGGTGACGATTCATTCTTCTTTATCAAATGTAAAGGTTGTGAAATGGTTCTATATAAGTTATATTGGATATATATCAACTTTATTAAACAGGTTTTAACGTTTTATGTCTAACTGACTTGATCAACAATAATAATGGATATGTTGCAAAAGTAATATAGGAATTTACTTTGGGAACGACAAAAACTATATGTGCACCCCTGTTATTTACTCGGAGGCACTAAAAGAACAAATTTAAGACTAAATAATTCTCGATATTCTTAGTTGGTTAGTTTAACCAGTAAAAATGCCGACCCCACAAACAATGCCGGGCTCATTAGCTGAGTTTTTTCTACTTGCGGAGACGAATCCAAAAGAGTTCAATCCAATGAGTTATATTAAACCTTACACTAATGGTACGAATATGACTGATATAGACATAGAAGAAAAGATTATTGGAAGAAGTCTTGCGTTAGTAATAGCATATGGCGTTCTTGCAGCAGTGGCTTTGTTTGGAAACATTCTTGTGTGTCATGTGATCTTCAGTCGAAGGCGCATGCGTACTGTGACAAATATATTCATTGCAAATCTTGCAGTGTCGGATCTACTTCTTATAGTACTTAACGTTCCATTTAACATCGCAAAGGATTTGATGAGAGAGTGGTTATTTGGAGATGCTTTGTGTCGCATCATGAACATGTCCCTTATAATGTCGTGTTATGCTTCTACATTGACACTAACAGTTATAGCTTTAGACAGACACCGTGTATTGTTATACCCTTTACGTCCACGAATCATGAAGTCCGGAGGAATGGTGGTTGTGTCACTAATATGGCTTGTTTCAGTATGTTTAGCACTACCCTTTGCAATTTACAGCAAACCGCTAAAAATCGATTGGCTTTATACACATTTCACAAGGTGTATGCCCAATTATCCGAGTCCAAAAATTGAACAATGTTTGACGATTATTACAATAATCCTCCAATACTTTATTCCACTTACGGTGATTGGCGTCACATACGGACGAATAGTACGTCGAATATGGGAAAGAACGGACCTTGGCGCAGTAACAGCATATCAGCATGCCTGTAGATCAAAGCACAAGAAAAAAAGCATAAAAATGTTGATGATAGTAGTCATTGTTTTTGCCATCTGCTGGATGCCACTAAATCTATACCATTTGCTTACTGATGTCCATCCTGATATAGAGGCATTTAATTATGACACTACAGCTTTCTTTGTTTGCCATTGGATTGCTCTGAGTTCCACTTGTTACAATCCGTTTATATACTGTTGGCTTAACGAGGCATTCCGTGCTGAGATAAGAGCTGTTTTTAGATGTTGTTGCCCTGTTGATATCAATATATACCCCCGAGATAACAAAATGGACTCTTTAAGCCAATCAGATTCAATGTCGCTCCAAATCAAACCGAAGTCTTTGTTTACATCGAAGCGAAACAGTACAATGGTTGAGAATCTCAATACGTCATTGCATCATAATCATACACACAGCGGATGTGACTGTCGGAGTAATTTTTTGACGTCATCAACATGGCGGAACGGTAATCCCGCAACAGAAAGCGTTGACCTCTTGGAACATGAAAGAAATCAAGCTGCGTGCCCCCATTATAAACGTTACACTAAATAAACAGGTTTTATATATGTCTTATAAGGAAGTGCTTTGAGTTGTTTATAGTCAAAATATGAAATAATTTTATATCAAAGTACTGTATAAACTATTTTCTGTATGTGTATGTAAATAAATATTGTAAATTCAAAAAAGTAGAAAATAAATGTACATTAATTTTGATGATAAATTGCATATAAATGTTTGAAAATGTTATAGTTGGAATATAGTAATGCTGCATATTCCCAGGAATTATGTATATAGCTGTTTTATTGTATATATCCTTTTTGTATATAGTTTATTATGTAATGTAGATAACTTTTAAACAGAGAGACACATAACATTTTACATTTAATGTTATTCAATTTTTAATTTAAAATACTACTCGAATGGTCTTCTACTACACATGTAATATGTTTTTATCATTCATTTTCCTGATTTCATTTGTTGTTTTATCAGTAAAATATTTGATTTTATCTTACATTATTCTAATCTTACACTTTTCTTTTGTATTATTTTATTAACATAGATTTATTGAAACTTCTTTGTTGTATGTTATTTATCTTAGACTGTAATTTTGTTAGAAAAATATTCTACGAACTGTAATAATAATTGTTGTATTTTTTTCTTTGAAACATCCTTTATTATCAGAATTGATTGTAAATTAAATTGCTCATTTATAAGAAAGCAAAACATCAAGTTCAATTTTCCAGCAGTGTCTCGATCTTATTCCATAATAACAAGCAAGAAAGTACTTAAGTTAGTTGTTTTATTTCTAATTAAAAAATCTCATTTTCGTATAATATTAATTTGCTTTTCCTTTGCAAATAAACTTTTCTAATACTACTATCAAAAATCTTGCTAATAATTATGTAAACCCTAACTTATTTCTTACAATTATATTATGCTATTTGGTATATTGAATAATAACATATCATAAACATTTAGAAACTAAATATATTGATATAAATAATGCATGCATGCGAACGTGTTTGAGTACGTACGTACATATGTATGTGCATTTTTCCATAGATGGTATTGTTGTGTCGTGTATCTGCAAAAATGTTGAATATTTTATCATAATTAACTAAAAAGGAAAAAAACACTTGAATAGTATAAACGTTTTGAAAAGTATAGCCAGTGTTCCTATTATAACATTAACTTTTTCTGTGTATAAAAGTAACATTTGCTTCGTTAGCATAAATGTGTTTGCTATGAACATGTTTTAATCATTGTAATATACTCGTACATGTATGGTTACTTAGATATCATTACAAAAACCTATTTGCTTTTGCAGAAATTATCTTTTAAGATATGGTTTGCAGACAAACACATGCTCAAATTAAATTCAACTGATAAGCTTATGTATGATTTCCAAACAAGTGACTGTGAATATGTTTTGATGGTCTGAAATGTGAGTGCAGATGTTGTTGAGTTAAATAAAATAGTTTTTGACAAAAAGTATGTTATTATGAGCTTTAATCCTATAACATCACAATTTACGTTGTGTCAGATATCGCATTAAGTATAACGTAACAAATGATCTCCTTTGAGGTCCTAACAACTACAAAAATGTAATTTGAAAATCTTACATGATTCAACTTTGGTGCTTAAAATTGAAAAAAAACATTTAGAAAATAATGAAACTATTCCAAAACTTATTGAAAATTGATTCTAGGCCGATTTTTAGCCCGATTTAAGTTAAAAATGTTTAAGCACCCCTATTACTTGTTAAATCATGATGCGCAATAAAAACATTGTTCAGGAAAAACGAAGTGAGTAAATTATTTTTTTACACATTATTTTTATAGAACTGATATCAAATGGTATACATTTTTGGAAACAGTCCCATTATATCAAAACACATCTGTGGAGTCAATTAAAAGACCGATAAAATGTTATGGATCATTTTATTCAAAGAACAAAAGAATAAGAAATTGATATCAAAGACATATTAAACGTTATACATTATTAGCTTGCTCTATGAACGACATTTTCCAAATTAAGCTCTGTCCATCTTAAATTTAAAGCATTCATTTTTCATGAAAAAGCAAGTCATTATAAAAATGATCTTCTGTAAGAAACAACACAACATTTTTTTAAACACCGCACGGATATATACACTTGAATTACAAAAGAATGTTAGTGATGAAATTAATCTTAAAAAAAAACAGTACCTATTGATATAAATATAATCAAGAGCATATCCCTACATTGATCTAAAACCCCTGGCACTAAAGGGCGGCGTTCTCACGGCGTCCGAAAAAAATTCAAAACGCTGAGGTGAGCGCAGTAAGATCGCAAACATCGCCGCAGCATCGCGGTGGCATCGCATAGAACGCCGAGTGACGGCGTTTGAGCATGCTCAAAACAAACGCCGTCAGTTGGCGTTATGATAGGAGTGTTGTGGGATCGCATTAAGGACGACGTAGCAACTCAGGAGCATCTCCTACCATGCAACAGGAGCGCCGTGAGAGCGCAGAAGGATCGCCGAATGAACGCCGTTCTTAGCCACGGCGCTTGTACGGAGATTGTGCAGTGTCTCTACCGCGCTTATACTGTGTGTGTACGGTGCTTTTACGGAGCTTTATTTTTTCTAAAACGCTCTTACTGCGACTTTACGGCACTGACACGGTGACCACTGCGCACTCAATGGGATTCTACTGCATTTTTCTGAATTGCAGAATACGGTACAGTAGAATCCCTACTTAAAAATCTTGAAACAAAGACTACCTCGGAATTTAAGACAAACCCTCTATTTACACCAATTTTTAAAAGAAGGGAATGGGAATTTTCTGTTCTTTATGTCAACGGTAACATAACCTACAATTAAGACAATCCCACTGATCCACTTTTAAGATCATAAGTTTCAGTCCCAATTTATTGTTTTATTATCTAACCCCACTTTTGAGACCACTGATATTTCAGTCAATATCCTTTCAGATAACAAGTTTGTTGTTATTCACCTGCTTGAATTCTCTAAAGGATGACACTTGATGAAACAATGTGTTAAAACTGTTATGATTGGAAAATTGTATAAAGGTGAGAAAATAAACTTCAGATTGGTTAAATGTTAAGTTCTGCACATGTACTTTGTGAAGAATTATTTCTAAATTAATACATGAATTATGTACATAAAACAAGACCTATGAAAATTCAATTTATTTATTAAATATCTCAAGACTAATCTTCTAATTAGGATTAGATATTATAACATCAGTTTATAGTAATATTTGAATGTTATAATATAATTGTTTAAATATGTTTCTACATGAGAATACAAATAGAGTGGTAATGATTTATTTATGCCTTGATACTCATATCTACTATTAAGACCATCCGCTATTAAGACCACTTTAGTCAAGTCCATTTGGTGGTCTTAATAGAGGGTTTTCACTGTATATATAGAACGTGTTTGCAAGTAATTGTCCTTTAAATCAAGGATGATGAACGGAAGCAAGCTGGAATACTGCTTGATCGCATGCAGGTGCAGCAGGTACACGACTATTCAGAATGAGTAATCGCTGGTATATGAAGCATGAATTCAGCGCAGTGTGAACCGTGTGAACGCTGTGAAAGCGCAGTAGAAGTGCAGCGGAAGCACAAAGAACGCAGTAAAAGTGCAGTCCGAACGCAGACAATCGCCATTTAAAACGCCATAAGAACGCATTGTATAAGAACGCCATGGAAGCTCTATACTAACATCATGATCGCCGTGTGGACGCCATGAAGACGCCGTGAAGTCCCCATGCCATCAACATATCAGATGTTTCTTGCGATCTCGCGGCGCTTTGTTAAATTTATTATCGCCGTGCAAACGCAGTGAAAGCGCAGTCTAGTGTGACAGGGCCTTAAGTACATGAATAATTGACATATATGTACCTAGATTACCAAGTTACATTACATGTTAAAAGTCCCTTGCATTAAGACATGTTACAAATCTTTTAGGTCGTAGAAGCCCTAAATAAATTGCAATGATAGCTATAAAATTACCAAAAAAAAAAAATAATAATAACAATACCTAAAATAGCTAAACACAACAAACACATATCCATGTTTGCTTTTGCGTCTTGGAAATATGGTATCCTAAAAGATCTAAAGGATGCTGGACTAAAAGGCAGACTTCCTCTATTCATTTCTGAATTTCTAAACGATAGGCACTTTAAAGTAAGACTTGGTTCAACTTTTTTCTGAGGACCACCAACAAGAACAAGGTGTTCCTATATGTAGACGATCTTCTTATCTGCTATCGATCGTAAAGTATGGGAACAATTGAAAGGCAACTTCAACAAAATTTAGATAAAATTCAAAAGTGGGCAATAGAAAATGGTTTTAAATTTTCAAAGTCAAAAACTCAATGTGTTCATTTTTGTCGATTGCGGAAACACCATAATGACCCTGAACTTTACATGTCTGGTTCTAAAATTCCAGTAGTTGGTGAAGCTAAGTTTTTAGGAATTATATTTGATTAAAAACTTTCTTTTATACCACATATTAAACATTTGAAAACAAAATGCCTAAAAGCTTTAAATTTACTAAAGGTTTTATGAAGTACAAATTGGGGATAAAATTCTTCCACATTACTGAAATTATACAGAAGTTTAATCCGATCAAAATGAGATTATTGTCTGCAAGAAAATCATATGTTTAAATGCTAGATACCATACATCACCAGGGTTTACGTTTAGCTTTAGGTGCTTTTCGCACCACACCTAAAGTCCATATGCGGAATCTCGGGAACCATCGCTTCATCTTCGTCGGAAAAAAGCTATTACTTCAATATGCAACTAGAATGTTATCTAAAAGCAAAAATCCAGCTATAAATATTAGTTTCAAACCAAGTTATACTGAAAATATGTTAACAAACCAAAGGAAATTAAACCATTAGGCCTCCGTTTAAACAAGATTTAGATAAACTTAAAATTAATCCATACAGTATCCTTCAAAATGACGATGAGGATATTCCACATTGGACTTATAATTCCATGAAAAGAAATATTAACCTTTCAAATATAAAAAGTCATCAAATTCACCTGAACATTTCAAAGAGAAGTTTCTAGCATTTAAGGAAGAACATGAACATTTTATACATATTTATACGGACGGTTCAAAAGAAGGTTGCAAAGTAGGTGCGGCTGTGTTCGAAAATAATTTTACATCTAGAATGAGGTTACCAGATAATGCATCAATTTTTACTGCTGAAGCAAAAGCTATAAATTTAGCATTGTCATACATAGATCAACATACCCAGGATAAATTTGTGATATTTTCCGACTCGCTGTCTGTTTTAATATCCATTAAAAATAAAAAAAAATCTGACAATATCATGATAAGGAAACTTCTTTTCCGATTTAATGATATGCTTTAAACAAAATCTGTGAAATTATTATGGATTCCAAGTCATGTAGGTATACGAGGCAATGAAAAAGTAGATGCATTAAATTTAAAAAAGAAACTGACTTATTGTTACCTACTTGTGATTTTAGACCGGCTATAAATAAACTCGTATCATCTGAATGGAAAGCAAATTGGGAAAATGCCGCTTTAAATCAACTTCACTAAACCCATCTCTTGATGTGTCACCATCTCTATCTCTGTCAAACCGCCATGATCAAACAGTTCTTCTTCGATGCCGAATTGGACACACTAAAATTACCCACTTTTCTCACCTCACGAATGACAATGCCCCTATCTGTGTAGCTTGTAATGAAAATTTTACTGTCAAGCATTTTCTTCTTGAATGTCATGATTTTTCACAGGCCCGTTATAGATTTTATTGTGTAAATTCACTCAAAGAACTCTTTAATACAATTCCATCAAAAAACCTCATTGATCATTTGAAAGAGATAAACTTGTATTCTAGGATCTAATTGGCTCATCTTTATTGTCATTTACAAAGTTTTACATAACATTTTAAGCGTATTATAGCATTCGGCACGATATGGCCAGTTATGTGTTGACGTGCCGTAAAAATCCAAACAAACAAAAACCAAAGCTTTTGCGTCTCTCATAAAGGTAAAGTTGACATATTTTCTTTTGACGTTTACTTGCTCACGATAACATTGCAACAAAAATTGACCTATTTAATAGCTGTTAATTGTTTCTTTTTAATCTGCTAATATAAAAAAAACTTAAACAATAAAACATTTCACGCATTGTTCTTATGGTTTCATACATAATTGCAATTCACTCAATTTTATGATCTATATAATACTGTTGTGCAGTTACTTCAAACATGTACATACCAATACAAACGTCAAAAAGTATGTAACAAAATAGCATTGTTCATATCCATATTGGCAGTATCTGTAAAAGACGTCACACTTTGGATCTATGCTTTAAAACAGCCGCAAGCTCATTCGGCGGCAAAGCAACCGAGTCTAATATGATTTTGGATCAGACGCATGATTTACTGCGGAATGACATGATTTATTTTGCGAGTCGGCAATAAAAATAACAGTACAGGAACATTCGTATATAGTTTTACACTTCATGGCCAATTTTTAATTTCTGGTTTTGTTGCAAAACATTTGTACTTACATTTTCTTCAAATGGAAAGATACAATGTTTTCTTATCTCCCTATACAAATAATGGACTGAGCAAATGTTGTTTTCCGAGATTTAAAAGATAATCATGCGAAAACACGTTGTCTCCACATAATGGGGAATTGTTTCGCGTTTGGACAAAACGTGGATAGTGCGGTGCGGACATAGTTCTGGTTTCAAAAAGTTAAATTGCCACAAATTATAAAATAAACCACGTGTGCTGTTCTATTCTGGTTAGATTTAGCAACAGGTCTGATGCCTTCAATGCCTTACTCACTATGTTAACGCTCATATTTGATGTTTTATCGTTGGACATTTGCTTATTAAAAGTTTATGTATCGTTTAATAGGGATATAATTGATTAATGTTTAAGACATATGATAAACCTGTTAAACACTGTTATATACAAATAAGACACATGGTGTCGGATTCCTGGCACATTACGACATTAACTGAAGCATACCAGTCCTGTCACAGTATGAAACGATTATTACTAGTGACGTAATGAAATATCCGTGTCGTTTTGCTTCCCCTTTAATTTCAACAACTACACAGATCTAAACAGAGATTCGTCTAGGTAGCATTTTTTTCGGCTCTTCTAAAGGTATACAGTGTACAGCTGACAATTCCTTCGCAGTCATTTTACGCGTGCGTAAAACCTCGCTTGTCATTTCTATTTCAACAATTTTAAATGTTATTAGGGTACATGATACTTGCATATAAAACGCATCTGGTTTCAATGCAAGCCATGTAATAATAGTTTTTACAATAGCTTCGACTGAATAATAAAAACGGAGATCATTCAAAAGCAATGACGTTTTGATTGAGCAAAAAATGTGTGACAATGACCTATGCAACATCTCTAGTGCCCGGTAACGCCGGCCTAATTAACATATTTGTTATCCTCAATACTATAAAATTCGATTTATTGATCCCGACGGACCACAAAACCATAAAACGCTATGGTAACATACTGTTACGGTATAAATCACTGGGATTTTTTTACAGCATTATCACTTCACTAAGAATCAATGTTCTAAAATAGCAGCTTGTTCAAAAAGATTTAATAACAAGACATTTGCATATAAACAGCATCTGATGGTCAATGCTTTCAGAAATTGGAGTTTTGCCATACCTTGACTAAAGTGACTAAAAGGTTAACCTTTTTACAACCTACTCCCATGTTAAGCTTAACGCTGTGATTGTTGTTCTAGAAATAATTGTAGCGTTGCATGCCATTTACTCCTTTCATCCTTTCATGATGAAAATGTATTTAACCTGCTACTCTCAACACCTACTTCCTATGAAGTTTATCGTCAGAAAGGTAGATCACTTTAGTTTATTGTACGTAAAGTAATAATAATGACGATAATTAATGGCACATTTCTATAAAATATGCTCTCCCAATCCAAAATAGGACGATTGTATATTCGTACCAAAACAGTGCTTTCTTGTCATTCGACCGGATATAGAACTTGTTTCGTCCAGAAAAATTCTTAAATTGGAAATTTAAAACAAGAAATGTTTATGTGTTCTAGTAACACTGTTACAGAATTCTTTGTCCATCTGTTGTAATGAAATACAAGTTAAGGTGTGCGTGTATTTCCAATAACTAACATTTTTTACAGGACAAATATAAATGATGATTCAAATTTCATAACAATTTCTGTCACTTTACGAATTAATATTCAGCTACACACATCTGTATTTAGGTAATATGTATCAAATACACTAACAAATTGTGTTCCAAATATATCGTCTCATATCGTCTCAGTCAGCATTGTAAACAATGTATGCCAAATAAATGTCAAAAAATATATTCATTCTATTCCAATTTGACATTGCATAATATTGCATTCCACAATTTGTTATAAGCACTATCATACTTAATATGTCTATGACAGCTTGTTCAATTTAGCGTTATATTTTGCACTCAAAAAACAAGCAAACAATATCATAAGAGTACTTTTTTCAATTATATAACCGTTTGTGAAAAGGGAAAAGCATATTTTAGCTTTTACCTTTAACCTTGTTACCCCAATGTCAATAGGGATAATCTAATAATTATGACCAATCAATATGTCAAATATGAAGACTTTGTGATAAATAGTTTTTAAGATAAGAAGCCGAAACCATACTAACATTCAAGGCCCTTGTGACCTTGGCCTTTGACCTAAAGACCCCAAATCAATGAGGGTCACATACTAGTTATGACCAATCAGTTTGTTAAATATGAAGATTTTGTGATAAATAGTTTTCAAGATAATATAAAGCTGACACTATTCTGATATTTAAGGCCCCTGTGACATTGATCTTTGAACTATTGACCCCAAAATCAATAGGGATTATAGTCGTCATATGACCAATCGGTATGTGAAATATGAAAAGTTTGTGATAACAAGCTTTCAAGATAATGAGCCGAAACTAAACTACCAATCAAGGCCCCTGTGAACTTGATCTGTCACCTAGTGACCCCCCCCCCCCCAAAAAAAAAAAAAAAAAATTGGTCATCTTCTAATTATGACCAATTACTATGTGAATTATGAAGAATAAATTTTCAAGATAACAGCAGAAACCATTTCGGCATTTAAGACCCATATGACCTTAACCTTTGACCTAGTTACCCTAAAATCAATAGGGGTCATTTACTAGTAATGATCAAACAGTATGTGAAATATGAAAACATTGTGATAAATAGTAATCAAAATAATAAGCGGAAACCATTCTAATATTTAAAACCCCTGTGACCTTAACTTTGGAACTAATGACCCCAACATCAATAGAGGTCATGTACTAGTTATGGCCAATCTATGTCTGAATATGAGGAAGTTGTGATAAATAGTAACCAAGATAATGAGCAGATATCATTCTAACATTTAAGCACCCTGTGATTTTGACCTAGTGACCCCAAAATCAATAGCTGTCATCTACTAGTTATGGCCAATCAGTATGCGAAATATGAAGACATTGTGATAAATAATAACTAGGATAATAAGCAGAAACCATTTTAACATTTAAGGCCACTGTGACCTTGACCTTTGACCTAGTGACCCCAAAATCAATGGGAATCATTTTCTAGTTACAACCAATAACTATGTGAAATATGAATACTTTGTAATGAACAGTTTTCAAGATAATCAGCGGAAACCATTTAAGATCCCTCTGATCTTTGACCTAGTGTCTCTAAAATCAATAGGGGTCATTTACTAGTAATGACCAATCAGTATGAGAAATATGAAGACCTTGTGATAAATAGTAATCAAGATAATAAGCGGAAACCATTTTAACATTTAAGGCCCCTGTGACCTTGACCTTTGACCTAGTGGCACCAAAATCAATGAAAATCATCTTCTAGTTACGACCAATCACTATGTGAAATATAAAGACTTAATGGCGAATAGCTAGCGGAAATCATTTTGACATTTAAGGTCCCTCTAACCCTGACCTGTGACTAAGTGACCCTAAATCGCTAGGGTCATTTACTAGTTATGACCAATCAGTATGTGAAATATGAAGACTTTGTGAGAACTAGTTTTAAAAATAATCAGCGGAAACCATGTGTTCTTCCCACGGACAGACCAACCGACATTAGCAGAACAACATACCCCCTCTTCTTCGAAGGGGGCGGCATAATAAAAAATATTTTATTTTGAGATTCGTTCAATATTTTTTATTCCATGACATTTTTCTCCGATTATGGACGTTTTAAGCACATCATAAATCTATGACTAATGAACAATCTGTTGAATAGAAGATTCTAAAATAATTCTCCATTGACAGAAAATAAATCTGATCAAAGTTGAAGTTATCTCAAGATGTTTCAGACGGATCCATTACCTCCCTCGACCTCAATAACGATATTTTATGTTTTTAAGTTAACCTACTTACCAACACGCATTTGACCTATATTGCAAGTTCTTGAGCTAATCAAAACTGACGTAAACCCATTGTATCTTAAATGTTTCTGTCAATCGGCACAAATTTTTTCGTTGCCATACAAGTAAGCAATGTTATAAAAGGCTCAAGTCAATAAAGATATCAATAGATTCACATTAACTAAATAGTATTATAACTTGCAGTAATTGTTTGACATTCCTTAATGTTAAGCCATTTGCTACAGACTTTCGTAATATCTACGTCTACTGATCTTACATTCTCTCAAACATAAATTGTAATCGAGTGAATTTTGAATGTTTTGCTCCGTAAACAGGCAGTTTGGCCATAATGATTTATACTTTCTTTTATTGCACTACATAATTATTTTATCCGGGTTATTTCTATTACCACGTGCATAAACAAGACAATATCAGGACCCGTGATCAGGTACAAAAGTGATCCGGAATCGTACCAAACAAACTGCTTTTGTTTTGATATTTGCCGTAATTTCTGGTACTCAAACTTAAAGTTATACATATATTATATTAACTAAACTTAAAATATGATGATACATATACATGTACTAGGCTATACATTACCTAACACTGATAATCTATCACAGATCCTGGCCGTACCCGGCCACAATACATTACTTAAGAAACACACTAGATTATGCAAAGACAATTTTATCAATTTTCTTCCTTATATGAATTGACACTTTAAAGCTAACTAGACAAGTATTGCTCGTTTACGTTATTTTTTTCAATTACTTAATTAATTATGTTTTGTATTGAACCATCTGATGGCATGAGGCTTTAAGACAAAGTGGAATTGATTTAATTAGATCCATTTTATCAGGCATTGATTTAAATATATCATAATAATTGTAAATTATCAAAGTGATGTCCGGTAATTTCAAAAAGAAGAAAACTGTACTGATATTCATAACAGAGATTGCATAAGTAAGTCTTGAAATTTAGATATTGGCTGTATGAACTTGCCGCCATTCTTTACATACGAGTATATATTTCTGTTGTTTTTGTATTAACGACTTTACTGTTAACGTATTTATTTTCCCCAAATGACGTTTTTTATATTGCATCTTTAAAAATTTAAGAAATGTTTTTTTACATGTTATTTAAAATTAGATATAACAACAGTTTTTTTCCGTTCATAGAAATAGTAAAAATAACAAAATATGCCTCTAATGCTTTTGCTTGATTAAAACAAAACAGGACTATTCAATTTGGCAAAATAGTTTTTTAGCTTGTATAATATCTGGGTTAAGTAAATTCAGTGGTCAAGTAAATAAGAGTTCAAGCGTCTTTTTTCCAAGAATAGTAAGGTTTTGTTAATCGTGTTATTTATAGTCGGACAAATTCACACTACGTTAGCATTATGAATGACTAGTTATTGAAGAGCGTCTGCAAGAAATATGGACAATGGAATTTTCATACCATGGCTTAGAAATTAGTTAATTTAATAATAATTACATAAACCGAGATATAAAATCTCGTGGTATAATTATGTTCACAGTGTTTTTGAAAAGGTTAGTCAGGCTTAATATTCAAAATTGAAACGTTCCACGTATATTTCTTCATTTAAAGCAGCCCATGTTCCCGAAAACACGGTTATCAGTATCAAAATTATGTTCATTAAATTTTTAGTTTATTTGGAGACCTTGTAGACAAGTTTGAATCGAAAACAGTTAAAACCGAAGTAATCAAGAAGATGAAAACAAAAATCGGGTACATGTAATTGCACTAAACTAAGTGTTCATAAAGAAACAATGGTAATATCGACAAAATGCTTGAGTATATGTCAATATTATATAAATAACACATTGGTTTGTTGGTAACAGTAAAATATCATCCCGAGGAAAATACTGTTACCCGAGGCGTAGCCGAGGGTAACAGTATTTTTACGAGGGATGATATTTTTACTGTTACTCACAAACCCATGTGTTATTTATTTTATTACCCCGAACAAAAATACTGTGATGATCTGAAATTGTCAACTAAATCTAACTGTAACAAAAATAAACCAAGAGTAACAATAACTAAACTGTCCTTACCTTTTACGTTTTAAGTGTACTTTAGGTCTACTTGAGAAGTTTTCTTTTTCTTTTATTCTTTAAGCAAGTGATGATATCTACAAATCATAAACATACAATAAGCTAGGTTTTTGTTTAGAAAACAAAACACTAACCCATTTACACGGTTATGATCTGTGAAATCTGATCCTTCTGTTTCCAGAATATTCTTAGTATTGTTTTTGATGAAATATCGTCTGCATGTTCCAGTTTGACACATAATTATTTACATTGCAATTACTTCCGTTGAAAACGGATGTTCACTTTTTGACTATTCAACAAAAAGATATTTTATACTCTAAAAGCACACCAGGTTGCAAACAACTAAATTTTATGAGTTTCATAGTTACTTCAGAGAATAAATTGATGTCCTATCGGGGTTTAACGTCGAAAATAAGAATGAATCGAGAAAAAAATGGCGGCCATTTTATTTCATTTTATTTAGAAAATAGACCACGTGACCAGATTTTATACTGTTAAAAATACTGTTATCTATGTAACAGTACAAAATTCTTAGTCACGTGGTACTTGCATTAACAGTAAAAATAAATCCCAGAGGCCTATGGGAAATTAGCATTACGAAAAAGTGAGGGGTAATAATATAGATTATTGTTTTACATGGTTTGGTTTAAAACAACGCATAGAGTTAATTGTTATGTAGAATTGCTGAGTTCATATATATCGTTACCGGTTGGAATAACTGTAAAAATGTCAACCAAAGTGCGATTGCTTAAGCATATTATTAATAATTTGATAAGCTTTATTTGTACAAGTATATTGCGCTTTAAGTGTGCCGATATATGGATGTAAATTAATTCAATACAATAATACAATACAATACACTTTATTCCGCTTTAAACTTACAAATTGTATAGCAATAACAACAACATAAATACATGAGAAATGGTTTACACAGGGTATATGAATACTGTTAGAAATTCACAATTACAATAAAGTACGAGACTTCATTTTCAATTGTTCATAGAGAAAAAAAAAATACAATCATAATGACGTATTTTGCTGACATTTCAAATACTCATTGATATAAAAAAGATGTATAAATAAGGTACGAGACTTAATTTGCAATTTCATATATAACAACAATTAACACATCATAAATTTGATAACCTGTCATTTCGTAACTTTGATGCAAAATAAATATAGTTTGCTAAGTTAGTAACATTAATTTTAACATTTGTTGACATTAAAATTTCAAAATTTCTTCAGTGTTGGCCATCTGCAAAAACATCTTTTAAAGTATTTCATTCTTAGATCTCTGTATAACGGACATACAAGAAGAAAGTGATATTCAGATTCTAAAACTCCCATTGAACAGAATTTGCATAATCTATTTTCTCTCAGAGTACCATCATATCTCCAATTCAAAGTCGACGTTGATATATTATTTTACATAGTACAAGCCCCTCCCCTCCTTTCACCAGCCTGTGCCCTTTCCCGTTTTTGGTTTGGTGCCTCCTTAGGGTGCCCTGCCGGTGTGCCTGAGATGTGTTGGTGGTTGTGTTCTGCGAATGTCCCCTTGTATGTTGATCTTTGTTCAAATGTATTTTATGTAATAAAGCATCAGGTAAAAAGGGGATCCTACAATAATAATGTAAACACAACGTAAAGGAAGAACTTGATCGAGTATGTACATGAGAAATAGTGCAATGTGTTTGTTTCTTTGCCATCCTTGACTTAATCAGTATTCATTATTTTTACATTTAGTATAGAAAGTTAAAAGTTATGGACTGTAATTAACTCTGTAGCAACATTTTTAAAGCATGACCCCTGCTGTTTTGAGCATATAATCTGTACAAGGGGAGATCCACCGAGAGCAATATGTACATGACAGATAATGTTAAGTGAACATATTTTTTGTCCCAAAGCACCGGCTTGAGCAATAAACACTTTTCAACAAAATATTGTATTGAAACTTCAGAAAAAGCATCGTTTTACAACATCAACACATCACTTGACACCTGAAAAAAATAACAAAATTCGTTAATAATGAGTGTTGTTTATTTACTTGAACTTCTCAGGAAAAACACATTTAACTATAAAGTATAAAAACAAGGCGGCATTCAATAGAGAACGCAACCTCCAACACGATCCAACATACCTAAGTCACGATTAACAATCACTAAGTCACGCAATAAAAGCTAGGCCTTTTAATCAAATTGTGACTTTTTGTTACATTAAGTTCATTCTACACACCTACAATACAATTAAATGTGATTAAAGGCTAAAATGTTAAAACTGTTTTCCTTTTTGATTTTGTTGTAGTGTTTGTCTCTCTTAAACAATAAAAATACAGATCAACGTAGATTTTAAGGAGGCTTGCATTTTCCAAGTTTGAACCTGAACAGACTAATCAATCAAATTAAGATAAAAAGAAACCTTAAAGAACGCCCAAAATGGAAATTTGGAAATGTTACAGATTTTGTTGTGTTGGGGTAGCGTTATTTGAACGTCATCTCGCCTGGTTGATCTAGGTTTTCAGTTTTGCCGTTTTCGGCGTTCTTTAAGGTTTCCTTTTGTGACCATTTGATCCATATGTGTTTATTATGTCGGACTAGCGGGTATAATACCTATTCAGCTGTTCAGTGTGTTTTCACAAAAGGACACTTGGTATTCAATAATCAATATACAACAAATCGTCGTTCACTTCATCAGAGGGGAAATTTCCCCGTGTTAAATCGCTTTTAAACAGCTTTGATCATTTGAAGACTTCAACAATACTACACAAAACAACATCAATCAACTTTTGAAAAAAATACAAGTTAAAGGAATTAGAGGACAAAGCATAAACAGTTCTTAAAATTCACCGTTTAAATCGACCTTCCGTTCTATCTCTGTTCGCTCTTTTTTCAGTACACCAAAAGTTTGAAGTTGAGCGAAAGTTTGCCTTGCGTGCACACGTGATAGAATCAAAAGTCCCAGGCGGGATTCGAACCCACAGCGGTTACTAATTTATTGGTCTGTAATATGGATTTCAAACACATGTAACGTCAAAGGTGTGAATAAAGTTCTTCCAAAGGAGAGGCTGAACATGGTTTTGATAGACACGCAGTCTTTATTGAATATTACTGTGTTAGATTTATTCAATGAAGCGTAGGAGAAAAGTGGTTGTTATTAATAGGTTTTATTTTATTCGGAGGTGGACTAAACAAAGGTTTTACTGTAAATACACTTTTTTGCTAACAATTACAACAAAAATATTCTCATGGCGTAAAACTTTATACTGATAATTATAAGTCACATTTTGTTTAGATATTTTCATAAACAAGTACAGGAAACATGAATAGTTGTGTCACCAGCTTTTAGAGAGACTTAGATAAAAAAAAGTTATTTTTTATTCTGTAATGAAATGGCATTCTCTATTCACGTCAACATGTTCATATGTCGCAGACTTTTATAAAACATGTGTTCAGCATGTGACATGATAAATGATATAAATGAGAGAAATATATGCTAATGTTATTATGCAACTGGCCTTAAAGTGCTAATTTATTTCTTTTTATTGGCAATGGCAATCTTTAATGTGAAATAAGAGGGAATTATTATCCTGCAAACATAAATATTTATTTTCTCAATTTAAATGTCATTTAAATTTTGTCCAACTCTCCACTGCTTTTTCCTACATAAACTATATGTTCACAAATAAAAATATTAAATCAAATACGGCTACGCTTTAAATGCTACTTAGAAAAAAGAAAAAGCTGAAAACTGATTTTGCACGTGACAGCTCCACCACCTAAAATGTACACTAGAAATAACAGGTTTGCTTCCGCATCTATTCATGTATTGCTTTTATAAAAATTCTGTACTGGGTCTAACGTTGTTCCAAAAATCCAAAAATTTACATAATATGGTATTTACATATGATAGCCTGTTATAGATGGAAGAGTTTACGGTGAATCAACTTGTATTTCCTTACATATTATTCTTTGGCTTTCATACTTGTTTCTACTAGATGTGCATTTAAGCACACATGAGCTAGCTCAGGGTGAGCTTTTAGGACCGTTGAATGTCCGTCGTCCGTCCACACGTGTTCGTTAACAGCGGTCACATTTTTGCCTCAATTATCATCAAACTTTGTCAGGATGCTTATCTAGGTAGTAGCTCGGATGAGTTCGTACATGAATCATCTTAGATGAAAAACTAGGTCAAAGGAACTAAAAATAGAAAACAACTTGTACATACTCTAGCGGTCACATTTTTGACTCAATCATCATCAAGTTTGTCAGGATTCTTGTCTAGGTAAATAGCTCGAACATGAGTCATCTCGGATGAAAAACTAGGTAACAGGAGCTAAAAATAGTGGCTACTGTTTTGATCCAAGTATCCTTGAAATTGGTCTGAAAGTTTGTTTTAATGATTTCTAGGTCAAGTTCCAATATGGGTCACCGGGGGTAAAAAACTAGGTCACACTGCTTAAATATGGATAATCCTTGTTGGTCACATTTTTTACTCACCTGTCATGAAACTTGGTCAGAATGCTTGTCTAAGTAATTGTTTGGATGAGGTCGATGGGTCAGGTGAGCGATCTAGGGCCATCTTGCCCCTTTTGTTTATTATCTGTTATCAACATAACTGACTTACTGACTTAAGCCTAGACAGGAAATACAATCAATGGAAATATTCAATTCATCAAAGAATGTATCGAAGGAGTTCTTCTAAATGTTTGCATAAAGGATAAATCTTGCACGTAAGTCTTTAGAAAAGATATCAATGCATTGTCGCAATTTATCTATTCATCATTGCATTGTCGCAATTTACACAATATTTATCCTACATTCTACCAACTGATGCTTATGCTGTAACAAAGTGGAGGCAATATGGCGATATTTTGCCTGTTCTAATGAGTAGCTCACGAAAATCGATGGTTCTATAAAGTTACCGATCGTGCCTGAAATAATGCACGGAGAGTGCCTGAGGTATAAGATAAAACTATTAAATTAAGAGATTCATATAAACGAATTTTAGATCACAATGAAGCATATGCTTATATATAGCTATTTTATTTTAAAACTTCATGTAAAAGGCCCTTGAGACTTAGTTTCTAAATGCAAAATACAAATATTTAATAAAACAATCAGACTTTTTGTTAAAAAAATGTTGTAATTTTGATTACAGTTATTTATTAATTTGGTCATATTTCTTTAACACAATATATCAAAATTTAAGACGTTTCAACAGTTAATTGGGTAAAACACAGCATTAACGGCAAAGACATATCAATCACTTTTCACATACCAAGATCTAATTGGTTTGTTTCGTGTTTTTCTTTTGTAAGGTGTTTCGTTAATCTCAGATTACGGAAGTTTATTGTAAAGACGAGACTTTCTAGGAATACAAAACAAATCAATCTTTATGCATGATAACTGAATCTCCTAATATGTTGCTCTGGCTTAAGTATCATATCGACATTTACATCTGATTTACTATACTGATTTATATTTTGAAAATTTATCTGTATTTTAAGCCCCCGTAATAAAAATGGCAAGGGGGCATATCCAGACCATCTGTCTGTTCATTAGCAGGTGCGTGCTTGTGTGAGTTCGAACACTGGTCCGGTCTATTCATTACAGGATTTCGAAACAATTTGGAACAAAATGTAAGACGCTGTGTCATGCGCAAAGCTAAGACCCCCTAGCTTCAAGGTAGCAAAGGTCAGCAGTAAGCAAAATCTTGTCTGGACCATATTTCTATCATGCATCAAGGGATAAGAAACAAATTTGCACAACTTAACTCATTTTTGTATTGTTATGTGTAAGACCCCTTTCTCCAAGTTCAAGGTCACATAGAGAAAGCAAAGATCAGCAGTTAGTAATTTTTTCCGTTCCATAACTCCTGTCATGCATCCAAGGATTTTGAAAACAAAATTGCACTAATATGAAGCATGTGAAACTGTGCTACTATGCACAAGACCTAGACCCCTGACTCCAATATCACACTTTAGAAATCATAGGTCAGCAGTTAGGAAATTTTGTCCCATAACTCTGTAAAGCATTAAATGCTTTTTAAATAACATGGAACAAATGTGAAATATATAATGCAAAGGTCACATTTAGGCGATGAAGATCCGGTATTAGAAAACCTTGTTCGGCTCATAACTCTGCCAGGAATCAAGAGATTTTGAAGTCAGTTGTTATCAACAGCAATCTGTCCTCTTACTATTAAAGGTCTTTTTATTGGTAATTGAAAATGAACAATTTCAGTTTTATTGTACCGACTAAAGCAGAAATATTTTATTTAAACATTACAATAACCTTTTGAGAATAGATAAGTTTCAACATTTGATAAGCACGTGCAACTTATGCTTTATATAGAGTATTCATAAATAGTTGCCGGTCAAAGTTGTCTTGCAAAGAAACTGGTATCTAAAGAAAAGAAAAAAGAAACTGAAAAGAAAGTCGGTCCAATGCATGAATGGATAAACCAAACACATGTGTAATAGTCGTCGTAAAAACAAACAAGCAAACAAACAATATCGAAACATTGTTTTTAGATCTTCTTTACTTTTGACCAACATTTAGAGGGATGACATTTTACTTTTTTCATAAGAACTTCTTATAACCATGAACCGTCATGACGAAGGTGACTATAGGACAGTTAAATTTATTGTGTTTTAATTGTGTTGTTTACTAGCTATTTGATGTAATTACAGAGGATTGAATTTGAAAATAAAACAGAATAAAGAGCTGTGTGCGTGCAAGAGGGGTATTTAAATATTTGAATAATGGAAATATTAACAATTTTGGACATTTATTCATTTTGCACATGGATGACAATTTATTGCCAGCAAATGCATCCCAAGTAATCAAATTAAGAATCTTAAATGCGATGATTAACCTAAATAAGGCAAATAATGTGTTTTATTAGCTTTTGCTTTTAAGAAATCAACCGTTCCTCGAGCAATGTTTAAAAGTCATGTCAAAATCACTTAAATAATTGTATTACTAGTAATATGTTGCAATAAGACACGGATGCCAAGAAAATAGTATATAAATAACACATTGGTTTGTTGGTAACAGTAAAAATATCATCCCGAGGATAATACTGTTACAGTATTTTTACGGGGGATGATATTTTTACTGTTACTCACAAACCCATGTGTTATTTATTTTATTACCCCGAACAAAAATACTGTGATGATCTGAAATTGTCAACTAAATCTTACAATAACAAAAATAAACCAAGAGTAACAATAACTAAACTGCCCTTACCTTTTACGTTTTAAGTGTACTTTAGGTCTACTTGAGAATTTTTCTTTTTCTTTTAGTCTTTAAGCAAGTGATGATACCTACAAATCATAAACATACAATAAGCTAGGTTTTTGTTTAGAAAACAAAACACTAACCCATTTACACGGTTATGATCTGTGAAATCTGATCCTTCTGTTTCCAGAATATTCTTAGTATGGTTTTTGACAAAATAACGATGATATCCTATGTCTGTTCACCATATCTGTAACGTTTCACTGATTAAAATTGTTAAATAATCCTTTGTTGCATGCTTAAATCGTCTGCATGTTCCAGTTTGACACATAATTATTTACATTGTAATTACTTCCGTTGAAAACGGATGTCCACTTTTTGACTATTCAACAAAAAGATATTTTATACGCAAAAAACACACCAGGTTGCAAACAACTAAATTTTATGAGTTTCATAGTTACTTCAGAGAATAAATTGATGTCCTATCGGGGTTTAACGTCGAAAATAAGTATGAATCGAGAAAAAAATGGCGGCCATTTTATTTCATTTCATTTAGAAAATAGACCACGTGACCAGTTTTTATACTGTTAAAAATACTGTTACCTATGTAACAGTACAAAATTCTTAGTCACGTGGTACACTTGCATTAACAGTAAAAATAACTCCCAGAGGCCTATGGGAAATTAGCATTACGAAATAAGTAAGTTATATCAATCATTTAGATAAAACAATTGACATGTGACTTATACTTAGTATTTGTTCTGTACAATTAACATTGATTAGTGTTATAAAGTCACAAATGAGAAGGATGGTAGTTATATAAATATATGATCTGTTTGTTGACAATTATCGTTTTTTGTTTAATTTGTTTATGCTCTGTTAAAGATGCAGCTGCTTCTATCTTTATAACATGTTTGCAGTTACTCGGCATGTTTTTGATATGTTTTTGAATCGCCTTATTATATTTCTTCTCATTTATCAATCGTTTTGTAATTGAAAACATTTAAGCTGGTTTTTTTTCATGAATAGTTTTTAATTTTTTCAACATATAGATTTACTCTTTTCTTGATAACATATACTGAAATATATGAAATTGAAAATAAAAATAAATAAATAAACTATTATTAAAGCTGGAGAAAATAGAAAGCTATGGAAAGACCCTAGATGTGATAAAGTGAAAAGAATAATCTCTATACATATTTATGTACTTCATAACATTATTTTGATAGGTCTCCTCTCAAAATTATAATAAAACTGAAGTAACAACACAACGATGTGACAGTGTAAAACAGTGTTTTAAACATTATTCAGTAGGAGACAAACGTTATTATTTTTATCTAAAAATAAGTTACTTATAAGTATTTCAGAAAAGAAAATTATTTAGCATATTAAAGTCGATATTTCGTTATTTCTTATTTTACCTTTAGTAACCAAAACAATACAAACTTCACAAAAAATATCTGAATCATTAACTGGGTTATTTTTCTAGGGGTATTGGAAGCCAAAACAGTGTGAAGTTCATAAAGGTACAGATATGACTGATAGAGACATGGGAGAAACGATAACCAGAAGATGTCTTGCGCGGCGTTTTGCAGCAAGGGCTTTGTTTGAAAATATAATCTTCAGTCAAATAGATTTGAGGGAAATTCTACATTGGCTAATTTACTACTATTAATCACTTACTTTTCTTTGAATATGGACGATAATGATATATTTGTTATTATGTATAGCTTGTGTTGCGTTCGACGTATGCCCCTGCATTGATTACGTCAACGAATCATGAAGTTTGGAATGTGAGAAACAGAACGTGGCATAATAGGCCGTCTGTCAAACAAAGTAATGTTTACTGAGATTATGTTCGTAATATATAGCTCAAATTCAACGTACTTTATTGCAATTAAAATACTAACAACAACAACAACAGCACACAAACAAAAAACAACAAAACAGTTATGTCGTTCTTCGCATCATTGACATACATGTACGTTTGTTGTTTTATCCCCGTTAAGTGTGTGCTTAAAAAACACGTGATTCATTTTTTATTTATTCTTGTCTTATTACTTTCAGACGTCAATACACTGAGCATGATTCATTTTCAATTATGAAAATGCAAAACAAAGGTTCCGTTTTCATTATTAGAAGCAGGGAAATGATATTCTCATTATCGCATAATATCATTTATTTTTTATTTTCATTTGAAAAATACTTTAATAAATAATTGATATTTTACAAATGAGTTTTGTTTCTGTTTTCATTTTGGTAATGGATTGATTACATATCATGAACATTCAAGAAATGAAAAATTGTAAAAAAACAATTCATTCGTACAGGCTCGTGTGAGTGCATATATACATTATTTTATTTGTGTATTTTGTTATAGAACATTATACTTTATCGTGTATCTGAAATAATGTATATCATTTTTTAGATACCACTGGAAATTTTTGGGAACAGAGTGTTTGCTATAACATTTGATAATTTAGCATTTGTAACCATATAATTATCGTATATAAAACATAATGTTGGATTTTTCTTTGATTGCAGAAACGTGGCTCACTCATATCGAGCTGGAAAAATTTTCAATTTTGCTGTTTTGGGCGTTCTTTGGTAGGATTTTGTTTGTTCCATTTCAATGAAAATGAATTGTTTCTAGTTCTATGTAGCTAGCACATTTCACCGGCAACTATGAAACGAGTTTAAGGAAAATTATAATATTTTCAGATAAAGACTTTCTCAAAATTAAAAACAACTAACTGTTTTATAGAAAAGAACGAAAACATCTGAAAAAATAAAAAATAGTTAGTATGTATTGCATGTATTGTGTAAAATCGGATACTTTGCATTCTTATGCAAATGTTATGTTATTTATAGCTCTATTCTATTTACTCACAACTTCACAACAAATTTTATCACGTCAAAATATGAAAACAAATTTAAATTACAATGTTATATTTCTTAATATGTAACATACAGTTATCTCATTATGAAATAGTAGAATATAAACTTAAAATGGCATTATCCAACAGTTAATCTGAGTAATGTAGTACTACATACTTCTACATTGTCGTACAGATCTCCAATATTAGTCCATATAATTTTATACAATTTATCTAGCACATAGATTTTAATAAGCGCCCAGTGAAAATTGTCTTATGTTAATTCACTAATTCTGTACAAAAGAACATATACCGAAATGGGTTATGAATGCAAAAATGAACATGCGGGGAAAATACATAATTGCAAATACTAATCTTCAATGATAATTATATTGTTAAATTAAATGAGGAAATTGTAAAATCAATCTAAAGTGTAATTGCTCTGTGCCCACAAGCGTGGTGCTATTGTGTTTACTATTTTTGCTTGTCCATGGACCCGATTTTTATCAATTAATCCCTTCGATTTACAGCTAATAAAAATTTGGAATCAAGAACTCCTTCTGATTTCTATTATGTAAAGTCATATATTCGTTTCCCGTTCGGTGATTCGCAGCATGTCATATTAATGAATGAGAACGGGAACAAACGCCTCATCCGCTCGCCGGGAAGGCAGTATAAAAGACAAAACAAAAATAAACATATATTCGGTACTTTATTTCTTACGTTTGTATCTTCCACAGGAAATTTCTTATTATTTTGTAGTACATGGTGGGTTATCTTTGTATTTTATTAAGGCACGTTAATTCGAAAGCTTTAAATAGCTAGATGACCTTAACATTGTGAAAGTCCGAAAATCTAATTATAGAAGTAGTTTTAGTATAAACAAAACGGTCATTCGTGTCACGCTATGGTAATAAATAACGAACTGGAGAATTTTGCAGGAAATGAAATGCAAACATATTCAACCATAAATTGCACTCTTCATAATTTTATCGAAAAAAAAGTAAGCCATTTTTTACGAGTTGTTATCATTTTGAAAGGTTCTTGCCGGTAAAAAATAGCTCCTATCATTTTACGACCCTGATTGCACTTCTGACATTTTTACCGTGAATATTTAAACCGACCCTGATTTTCTGAATTTTTTCTGTAAGAAGTTTATTCTATTTTGTTTGAAGGCAGGTTTGAGTGGAATGTTGATTTGCCGAATATTGTGACATTTTAACAACAGAAACTATCGTCTGCAGTTTGCACATGAGGTGTTATGGGATTATAGGAATGTAAACAGAGAGGATTTTGAAGCAATTCAACAAAATAGTAGATTGATCTCCCAATAAATCACCAATGTCAAGTAGCATCGAACATGATGCTAGTGAATTTTCTCATACCTGTCTAAAATTCAGGCAACAGTCTTCCATTATATTTATAAATAATGTTTAACAATATAACGTGTATTACAGACAAAATTTCCTTTGGTCTTTTTGAAATTCTACTGTATCTTTTAAAACCCCAGGTATTAATAGAAACCTTTTTTTTTAATTTGACATGAAAAAGTGCATGTAATACAATGTTTTACTATATTAGTCCCTTTTGTTACTATTTGTACATTTGTTACAATTATAAATTTAATTTGAAGTATGACAATCGTAAAATATTATGGCCTTAGCATTCAGACAATAAGCCGTTTTAGACATAAATCACCCATTTATAGCATTTTATTGTCAAAAGATCAATAAATGATCTGTTGTATTTTCCCTTGTAAATATATTTTACTAAAACTGAAGGAAACAGTGTCTGAGAATTAAAAATAAAATCGTCAAGTTCTGGAAAAATAAATATTTGAGTGCAAGAAAAAAAAACTAACAAAAAAACAAAAACAAAAAACAAACAAAAATAAAAAACAAGTAGTTAAAAATCTCATACTAGACATTGATTGAGTCTAATTATGAGATATAAAAAATATTGAAACATCTATCATGTCTTCAAGCATAAATAAAAAAAAAACACGTTAAGCACTACATTTAATGAAGAACCAGAAAAAATATAATAACAGTGGGTGCGGAGAAACTAGTGTACTAGCTACACAGCACCGAGGCCAATGATCACAGTTAATAGCAACATGTTTTAAATATATTTAATAGCAAGCAATTTTGATATATAACATATGAAATTAAATGCCATTATAGTTTTTGCCTTAGGTGCGATTGAAAGGTTAACAGTTTTCACTAACAATTAAGTGAAATTGACGCAGTGACTATTTTTCTAGAAAATAATGTAGCATCACACGACATTGACCCCTTTCAAGAAGTGTAATAGATTAAACCAATTAATAGCAGTCGTTTACCACCGCTTCTTCCAACCAGTAATTACAAACACCTTACATTTGTACTGTTGTTTTGTATGATTTAAAAAGGAATGAAGCAAATCATAAATGCTTATACTTATTTACAAATGTATTTGTTAAAAAAAGAGTAATGTAATTTACGAGTAAAAATGTAGTGAAGAAATAATCTGAATTTATTCGTTGTGAACTTATTTCATATTATCAACGATAACAAAAACATTGTAAACCGCGTATCATTTAGCTTTACATTTTTAGTAAAACTATTAAAAATAGTATACAAATATTCTTAGCTCAACAGTTAGTTTGGCTAAAAAGCAATACTTGGATCCTTTATATTACCGGACAAATTATGACGTTTTTTGCTGTGACTTTTATCTAAATACATAAAAACTGACATTTAACCCAACTGATTTTGGGATCTTTAGGTTTACCTTATTAAACTCGCAATTAACATTTGACCATTTAAAACTTTTTCAAAGTAGGGCATTAAACGAAAAAAAAGAAGAAAGAAACAACAACATATAAGCACCTTTATTTACCGGACATTACGTTTCATAATGTTTCTAAGTCGTGATTAAATATAAGTATCTATTAACGTATTTTTCTTCTGTCCATAGTACCTATTGTCATAGCCACATGTAATGTACTTGGTATAATTTGTTGTTTCATTGTGAAGTATTTTCTGGAAAAAGGTGTACACAGTTTCCAAATTGCACATATTTAATGGTACTGTTTAAGATATGTTTAAGATAATCCAGTCACGTTGTGCAATTGCTTATATAGTAAGACTCACTCCCAATAATGTTCTGCAATTTAATACAAATTTATTCATAATAACATATATTGATTTTATGTATTTTTACGATGCAATGCAGGTCGTCAAATTGATTAAATAAGTTAAATGTGTCTTAAAGACTTTAGATAATTTCCACATATTGTAGAATAACATCGATATCATAATCCAAAATCCATGTACTGAATTAGATTTCCAGTAACAAATCGTTTATCAACTAAAGCTTTATTTGATAGTCTCAATAAAATTTTTAAGTTAATTTTATACGACTTTTAACTTTATAATAAAACTTATCGTGGGCAGAGAACGACAGTTTTTAACGGAATATAAAACGCAAATAGTAAATATCATCGTAAATTTTATCTTAGAAATCTTGAAAAGATTTTATGTATAGGTTAACAATTCCATTTAATTAACACAGATCTAATTTCCGAAAACATTAGTTCAAACAAAATCAATTCAATTTATTCATCCTTGACAAAGTTAAATCACGTAAGAATGGTCTCAGAAAATCTCGCGATAATATGAACTTGCAGGATAACAACTCCCCGATAGAGATTTTAACTGTAGGACGTCATCCTCTCCATTTTAATATAGATATGTGTTTAGATGTAAGATGATAAAATACACGAGTTTGCTGTAAAATGTAAATCATGATTTAAATAAATAAAGATTTAAAACAATTTACAAACGATTATACTCCGAAAACATATTTCAATCACCATCAATATAAATGGATCATATCTTTTTCGACCTTAAGCTTTTATTTAACTATTTCATTCAAGACCATGCTAACTACTTTGTCTCTTTCCCTTTAGAAACCGTGATTGTGGCAAACACAGTCACAATGCTGTCAGTTGCATGTAAGTTATTAAATGTAGATACATGTATGTCTTTTATTGTGAGATCTGAATTACACAAAGATAAAAACAAGGACCCATTCAGAAAAAAAACAACAACAAAAAACAAATTGTTATTCGTGTCGTCGGAAGTCAATATCTTATTATTATATTCAAATAAGGTCCTTCTATATTTCTCTGTGTTTCTAAGATCTTACGATTGACAATTGCAGGGATGTAAATATCCTTTTAGCGACTAAAAAATCTTTACGATTTTCAATGAACTGATTTGATAATAATGGCTTTCTTAAAGGAGAATGCGGTGTGTTGCTTCTTGGGAATCCACTTTAGAATAAATAGGAGGTGGGTTAATATAATACAAATCCCTCAACATGGGATTAACGTGAACCCTTCCAAAGAGAAACATCGCCCATACATGCTTGAACGAAAGGTTGTTTTTTTTTCAATATGTGAACATCCATCCACATCACCTCATTTCAGTCAGAAAAAAGTGTGTGAAATAAACAACATGTTATTTAACAACAAGAACCCGTCTTCTGTCACAACAGTCATGATGTTAAACTGATAAGATATTTTTTTTTGGTTTTACATTTTTCAAGCACATTACATTCTGAAAATAACTAGCCGCAATTTGTAAATACTTCTGAGAAACTTACATGCTATTGAACAGAAAATAACTCATTATAGACTTTATAATATGTCTAATTAACGTTGACGGTGTCTAGACAGATTATAAGAACCTTCCTTTGACCTAATAAAAACAGTTTATATTCTTATATATACTACCTTTTCAACACGCGTTTGACGTACATGTATATTACAAGTGGTGGGTAAGGGGCTCTCTTGAGTTAGCTTAGACTGACCCATTATGTCTTATATTGTTTTGTGACATTGCACGTACCTTACTCCTTAATAAGTTTATATACGTTATTAAGTTTAAGTTGAATAAAAACATCCAAATAGAGCAAAAATGTGATAGATTTAAAATGATTAACGTCAAGTAGTATAAATAAATGTTATCATTTGATTTTCATTTTAAGAGTAAGTGGAATGAATTCGTCTATCACATAACAAATATGTATATTGTGCATCAAATTATCATAAAGCCTTTGCAATTTTAGGTTTATGTCTTATTATTTTATGAATAAATGATTATATGATATTATAAACTAAAATAACTTAACTTTAAACAAATAAATAAACCATATACAGGAAGCATTGTTAACATAATATTTTCAAAATATTCAGTGACTTGGGATCTAGGTGCAAAATGTTAACAATTCATAATGATAACGACCAATTACCATCGGCCACATTTCTTTCGCACTATGCACCAATCTACTTCTTTCAGTCAATGCCATGCTTGAAAAAGATCATTGAGTTCTATTTGTTCGAGAGGTTCCCATGTTATTTACTGTTGTTATTATAAGGGTGAATCAGGGTCTTTCTATTGGAAAGACCCTGGATAAATTCAAGTTTCTGTCATAAAGTCGAATATTACTACTCATGATGTTTCTCTTGTCTATATGCATGTATGTTAACATTACAAAGATATTTAGGAAAATTTTACTTTCCATGTGAATGCTAGTAAATACATTTATTTGAGTTCTGAAAAATCATTTCATGCGGTTTGCGGGATGGGGCGGTTGAAGAGAAACATCTCGCAAACCTTCAGCATAGTCAATTCTTGACCAAAATAAAAAACAATGAAATACAAACAAAACAGAAAGTATCAAGTTCCAAAGGTCATACCTAACAGTGTATTATTTCAGGCACAAACAGGCTCGTTGTTGTTAATATCGACGAAGATTAGAACGAAGACATTATATCTAAATTTCATAAATCATAAAAATACAAAGTTGAAATGAATATATTCTCTTAAAATAAGCCTAATGTTAAAGACAAGATTGTAAAATACCGAATTAAAGCTACATGTTTGCTTGAGTCAGTTTTCATGCTAAAACTTTTTAATTTAGATGTGCATATTACCATATCATTCTTTAAACGATCGATTAGTTTGGAAAAAAAAACATCTCTGTAGCTTTTTAATGATTCAGTAAATTTACATTTAATAGGGGAAACAATTTATCACCATGAACATATTTGGAGGATACACAGTGCAGTTGTAAAGACAGATTTAAAGATACCCATATGGGATTTTATCGTTATAATTGATGAAGAAAGAGTCAATTAGTATTGTCTCAATTGTGTAAATTTATACGTCAAACTATTTCCCTTAAGACTTTGAGGGAATAACAATCAAGGAAAGTCTTCTACTTTCATACATTTTTACAAATATTTTTCCAAATCAATACCTGACTAATTGTCGGTAAAACAAATAGGGAACAAGCAATACAAGGGAATATGTGACTTTAAAAATTCATGGTCAGTGCCAACGTTACGATTTTAGGTATTATATATATAATTCTATAGCTTGTAAAATATATCTTTATCAAAATTATGGGGTCACTAAGAATACAAAACAATGAACGTCACACTCTTCTTGTTATTTAGCCCTAAATAAATGAAATATTTGCATGTCATTGTTGTATGGTCCAAACATAGTCCATTACTTGTTTCCTGAATCAAGGCATTATGTCGATATGCGAAACCAATACATATTGCGTTCAGATAACATGAATTATTGTTTCTAGTTTTTTTCTAGGAATAGGGAATCAGTATAACTACTTTTTGTACCCCCCCCCCCCTAAAAAAAACAAAAAAAAAACAAAACAAAAAACAAACAAAAAAAAAAAAGATACGATAATCTTGTAATGTACCTTAATGGTAGTTATTTCAATTCAATTTAAACTTGAGTCATGTTGACGTAAAGAATAAGTTACATAAAATACCATTCTTTACCATTTAATTTTGAAGATAAAGAAGTACATCTTTCAAAATTGTAATGTTCGATTGAATAAAATAGACGATAATTATCATTGATACTTGAACATGTGGTATAATATCTAATATATTACATCAAACCAGTAATTAATCGATATGAATTCACGATTAAATTGATTCATTTTCTTTGCTTTCTCGATATATCACATTAAAAAAGCTGACAAGTTGAAAACCATAATTTTAATAAAGACGTTCTGATTGAGAATTTATGTATATTTTAACAAGAAAGAAAACATGGCCGATAATATAAGTTAAATAAATTGATGTTATTGATACACATTAAAAGTGTAAGACCGTTGACTTTGACTTATAAGTAATATATGCACATAAAAATGTACATATTGAGAAGTGTGTAAATTATAGAATTTTCAGCATTGATCACAGTGAGAAGTCCATTTTTGGCTTAAACTCTGTAAAAGTTGCATAAAGGTTAAATATTTTTTTCTTGTCCGGTTATATTGAAGTTGATAAAATTATCTCATACATATATTCAATATGAAAATACAGATCAGCAAGACTCGCAAATGACGACATTCAAAAACCGTATCGCCAACAAACTCTTGCATCTCAGGAAAGAGCAAAACAGGACACCAATGAAAAACCGGATAAGGACGAAGCACAGAGCATCCGCCACAATGTTGTGACGCAATAATGAAAATAGACTAAGTGCTTATTGTATGTAAGACTCAATCAACAACTTCATGTACAGACTCAATCAAACCGATTATGCAATTTTTATGTAATTTTGCTGTTTTTAATGTTCCCGATGTATCATTTTTATCCAGATATCAATAAATGTTTTTTGAATAGAATCGCAGCAAACTTTAGAGACACAATAGAAGGACATATTTTATATTATACAAATGTTTCAATTGAATAAAGTCTCTATTCAGGTTATCAAAAGTTCTTTATTGCAATATATTATTCAATTTAGTCAATAATTAATTGCCGACGGAATATACAATGTCCAGTTACTGTTCAAAGTTTATGATGCATGTAATTCATTTCTTGACTTTTATTATTAACAAAATGTTCTCTTACAATATGTAAAAAATACATATAATGGATTGCTTATATGTCTTATTTGCGTCACTATGATCCCTTGATAACAATTCAAGAATATGTAATAAACATATGGTATATAATCTTCTTACAGTAAATGTAAAACAAGCGACATTTTACGTCATTCAAAATAGCTTATTATAAGGAAAACTTTAGTATAAAAATGTTTTTGTCAACTATGCTCACTAAATTTTGGTTAGCGCATGAATAATAATTTCTAAATATAAAGGAAACTATTTTTCTAACAAATATCTAATTGGATGAGCAACAAAGAACGCATACTTTTAATGCATAAATCATCTTGAAGAAATTTGTTATCGCATATTGTTACGCCAGCATAGATTATGTTATTGAATATAATACAAATGTACTTAATATTATTTCTTTACTTCGTTAAAGTATAATTAAGAAATGCGATTCGTAAAAACTGTCATTCTTCGAGTGGTTTCAAGACTTCAGTTCTATATTCAATAATTAATAGTCAACAAGTGTTATCAATGAGATATAAAGTAACATTCACGCAGTCCTCAAACTAGATTTGTCTAGCCACATATATTCATATTACATAAAATTAAAACAGTATTCTACAGTTAACGAGTTAACAATTATTTATATAAAATGTTTATCGTTATTTGTTCACAAATTACTAGATGTCATATATTTATGACATACGAGGGTTGTTCGGAAAGTTTTGAGACTGGGTCAATATTTAGCGTTGGAAAAGATAAAATCAAACAAGAGTTTACTATGTATTACTTTAATACCTCATCTATTATAGTGTAAAATTTCATAACAATAGCTTCATGTATACAAAAGCTACAAAGCGTTAGGCACAGACACTACCGGTGACCCGGCGCACGCAACGACGTTATCCGACGTTGCCGTTATTTCCAGAGTTTAACGTCACCGTAGAAAAGTCAACTGCTACTCATTTTCAAAGTATCTTCCTTTACAACGCACACATTTCTCATGCCTCGTAACCCACTTGGCGAATACATTTCTATACCAGTCAGATTTAAATGTTGCAATAATGCTCATAACTCTAGAGCGCAGTTCAACTAGGTCCTCAAACCGGATTCCTCGTAGCGCGTTTCTTGCAAGTGTCAGTTTATCGTCGATGACGGATGGGCGACCGCTCCTTTCCTTGTCTTTTGTTGACTTTCTGCCATCCCGAAACTCTTTATGCCATCTAAATACCAATGGTCGACTAACAGTACGTCCGTTGTTTGCCTGTTCTAGAAGTTGCTTAGTTTATGTTGGCGTTTTCCCAAGATTAACGCAAAACTTAATAAAAACACGCTGTTCCTCTTTTGACGGTGTTTCCATTGTCGTTGTCTTGTCGCGCACGTATTGCTATAATGATCTGCGGTAACGGCTTAAAGAACTAGCGGAAATGACGTCCTTAAGTTGGAAGTGACGTCATAAAATTTTCGTGACGTTTGGCGCAATTTTAGGGGCTCTTTTTATTCAGTAAGAAAACTTATAACAAGAAAATAGTCCGTGCGCCAGGATGCGTAGACAGGTGTTGCTATGGAAACGATTATATGCCGTATAGTAACGTTACAACGTTTTAAAGACATAACTCGGATAAATAACATATTAAGCTATAATTTGTATTAAATAATATTCGCAGCTGTAATTAGAAACAGAGAAAATCATATTGTCTCAAAACTTTTCGTATTTAACCTTGAAACTGCTTTCTTTTCTTCTTGAGTAATATGTAACAAAGATAAAAATGTTTTCTCAACTCAACAATGAATCGTTGAAGGGGAGCGGTGGCCTAGTTGTTTAGGTGTCTGCCTCTCAACCCAGATATCATGGGTTCGAGCCCTACTCGGATCACGATAATGTTTTTTCATATGAAACCAGTACTGGTTTGTTCCAGGAAGCGGACTCGAAAGTGATTAATATAAGTTGCAAGAACTTGTTTTGCAATCGAGCTCAAATAAATATGTTTAAACCAACAATGAATCATGTAGTCTAGTCTAATCACAAAAGCACTTTATTTGGTTCAAACATCAAAATTAATCAATTAAAACAAAATATCAGTCAAATGAATAAATATTCAAATTTTAATCGTTCAATGAATTTATTCAATTGTATTCATCTGAAATGGTTTTAAGCAATAACGGTATGAAAATAAGTATTTCTCATAAAATAGAAAATATAAAAACCTTTAAGTTAATAACACCCCAAACTAGGTTTTATTAAGCCTGTTCATTGACGTCTGTGATTAGTATAGGTCTTCGTCATCACTCCTGTAGCTCCGGCTTTAGCAGAGTTCAACTTGTAATTATGCACATGGTGCAGTTTTAAATTTAGAAACATCCGCCTACGTACGGTCGTTCAGACAATGTATGTCAATCATTGCGAAAATCCAGTCTAATAAGACATGGCATAAGATTACATTCCTCATTTTAGTAAAGTATTATCAAGCTTAATACCAACTATAAATCTGCTATATATAGAATTGAATCCTAATAAATTGTCATTGCAGAATTATGCAAATGGTTTTAAAAGATTTTTTTAACTCCTTTATATAACCATCGTGATCATGGAACACCGAATTTGATCTTAATTCAACGCAAATAGCTAAGATCACCGTAAAGTGTATAATGAAAAGCTTGCAGAAACTTTCATGATGACATTTAAACCAATTAAATCTTATTTCTAACTGCATCAGTTCAAAGGAAGCTAACCAAAGTTAATTATTACTGAAAAGGTTTAAATAGTAAGATTTCTGGTTGTCCGAGATGTATTTCCCCTTTTATAACATGGTTTTAGTCGTCCATATTAATTTTTATGGGAACAACGTGCAAATGTGTATGAATCTTGGTTTGGTAAAAAGGTTAGCTATATAGTATACATGTACGACATTGACATAACTGACATTTGAAATATATAACCTGATTTAGAAATAACTCTCTGTATCTTTCTTTTTTAAATTTCAGTTTATATTACACAAGAGAAGTGTTGGTCAATGTTTGTTATATTCAATCGGTCTGGCGCGGCAAAGCCACGAGACAAAAAAAATGTTTACAAACACCTACTGATTTGAAATATTGTTCGAAGTAGAATGATAAAACGCGATAATTCTTAAAATACGATTTTAATCCGATTGGACAAATTAAATATATATACATTTTTATAGATGTACTATTATTCGAAAATGAAACGACCTTGTTGGACATAATTTGGTTTCAATCGTTACGTTACGTTTGTAACTAAGTAAACACAATGATAGAGTCTGCGTTGTTATTATATCATGTTGCAGAACAACTCGTGAATATATCATGATTATCAATTTCTCGATCGTTCTAAATTTACATACGTACAGATAAAAGCAATTTGATTATTCTTATACTCACTAGATTGGGTTTTTTTCGTGACGTAAAAGGATTCATAAGATTTTCAAAAAATACGCTCCATATTTTTGTGTCCCTAAGATTGTTCAATGGACATTTGTACGAATGTTGATATCAGCTCGGCTAGAAATTATTTTTCCCCTGATTGAAAGGGTAAGACATACATTTATTGTATTTTGATTATAGTACCTTGGAGCAATTATCAATGTGTTTTATTTACGTGAGATGATTATCTGCATACTTACATTAATCCAGATGCCAATTTATCTGCAAATCATCAAGAACTATCTCCTAGAAATACATGGTATTCGTTAAATCAGCTTAGAGAGCTTTAGGGGCAATACGGTTTGGAATAGAAGGCTTAAGTTTGGTTAACAATTGTAACAGATAATGCTTGCGGACCAACGAGGAGGACTAAATCAGCTTAATAATATACGACGGTGTGAAAAGTTCATGTCATTTATTGCTATGTTAGTTAACTAAAAGTGGCAATGTAATAGATTAATGACATAAATTGTCTATTTTATATTCATTGCCCTCTCGTTTTTCTTGTTAGGTTATTGAAATAGAAACGACATAGATTTTGTTCTTATCGAAAAGCTGAGTTCAACAGAATGTATGAATAGAAGAAAGAGAGGGATCTGGCATGCGTTTCATTATAACACTATTCTGGCAAATCAAACTTCAAAATAATATAACGTGATTGCTTTTTGTACGTAGAGTAGTTCTCTAAGCATTTGGTGGGGAATATTGGAATTCCCTAAATTTAAAAATGCTGACACATGTAGAGCAATATGTAATTACAAAGGAATTGAGAAAATATAACACTTTTGCAAACATGTAAAACCATATAGACGCTAAATTCATTTTCAAATTATTTACGTTCTAGTGAACCTTTTCTGTTGATTTACGCTCTAGAATTTAGCAAACTGTCGGTTTGAGATTTTTTTTATCATATATTTAGAACTTTTTCCAATTTAGAAATTGGTAGTTAAAACGGGTTATAAATGAATACTAGTACACATAACAATCAAATAGTCTTATTAGTGGTTACCTTGCGTTTATGCACTCACTTGCATTTGAACATTAAGATAAAGACTGGGTTTCATTTCTAAATCGCTTTTACATAACCATCTTGTTGACTCAAAGAACTTTTGCAAATGTTTTGCTGAACTTATTGTCTGGATATTATATTGAATATTTAACAAGAGGTTTGACTTTTATAATGAAACAGAGCTTTCACACTGAATTATTCTTCCTGCTTCTTCAAATAAGACGGACGTTTTTGACCTTCACTTAGGCTTATATAAACATTACTTACTTTTCATCCTAGCTATCCGCCCTCATAGCTGAAAAGAAAACGTTGGATAAGTAATCCGGGGATTGCTGGTTGTGTTCTCGGATGCGACAACTGCTGTGGAACATTGGATGTAATTGTCTTTTATCATATTCTTTTCCTTTGCCAACATTTATTGACAAAGGTCCACAAAAGTCAAAACAAAACGATATATAAACAATGAAAACAAGTGTAAGTTCGAAAATCTTACCGATATAGAGATTTTAAACTGGTAGGTACACACTTATAAGTAAAAATAGAATCTTAGACAAATACTGAACAACTTCTGTTAATTAAACTTCAAAAATAAATTTCTGTTCATTATGAATTTGTGACTTTTTGTTAGCTTAATACGGGTGGTTTTTAAGAAGTTAAGAAACACAGCATTTTACAGCCAAAGGCAACCAATCAATGAAAAATAGTTTATGTCAACTTTATTGATAAATTGAATTTGGACTTATGAAAGGAAGCTTTGTAACGTCAAATCATTTAACCTAATAAGGATAAAAATGAATAACATTATGCCTCAGATACGATTTTTTATACCGTCTTAAGAAAGTAAGTTTAACAGCGTTTAAATAATAAGAGTATGTGTAACGTAAAATAATTTATTATAAAAGTAGCAAAATGTAAACGAAGTTGTAATAAAAATTCTACAGATAAATGGCTTAATAGTAATTGTTTGCAAACTATAACAAGACATAAAAAATAAAACGCTTTTAAAATAAAATAAAATCATTTTAAGGCAAATGGACCTTCAAGTTTACTCTTTTTACAATTCAAATGGGTCCTGCTGGGCTCCTTGCCGGTGGTTCTTGGTTAATGCGTTCATTAAATGCCGCCCTTCCTGGGATATTGTTTTATTTTCACCATTGAGGCAATTATCAAGGGGTCTATTCATATCGTGAGATGATGACCTGCATTCTATCGTTAACCCATATGTTGATATGTCTGCAGACCACCAAGATAACATGTTATTCTTTATTGCCATATTAGTGAAAGCTCTAAAGCACGATACATTTTGGAAAAGATGGCTTAGTGGCATACACTTGTTACAGAAAACTTATATGCATGTGGAAAATAATAAGCTTTTACGATGGTGTGTAAAGCTAAGTCCTGTAACTTCTGTATTTTTTTCCTATTGTCTTTATTATAGACACTTGCACATAAAAAGATAGATGTTTTAATTATACTTCATGCAAATGTAGTTTTTTATTTAAAACTTTTAAACACATTTTGTCAGCGTATATGTGAAATTAACAAATACATCTAACATACGTTTCATAAAATCTAATTCACTTAAGGATATTGATCTTTTCCGTGTTCTGTCAGTGTATATTCTATGCTACTTTCTGACCAGTCATGAACATGCTAGATCTGAGATTGATACGAGAATATTCCTGTTATAGTCTCTTACCCAGATAAGTATAATTGTAACCCAATGTCTTATTTTAGATTTATCTTCTTCATTTGGATACGAAACAAATTTTAAAAAAAACAACAATGTATCACCTTGTCAGTAATAAATATATTAAAACTGACAGAAATCGCACAAGTATTACAAGCATCAAATTTAAAATGACTCAAATAAATCCATACTATAAAAAGATTTTATCAGTTACCGTGCGAACACGCGCATTTGAACCACTAGCTAAAGGCTGGGTTACATTATTTAATTGCTTTTACATAGTTTAAGACCCTTAGACTGGTGCAAACTTTTTGCGGTACTGATTGTTCGTAAATTATGTAGGATTTTTACCATGAGGTTTCAAAGGTATGATCATTAAGGAATTAAGACATCATTATAGTTCCTGTTTCTGAATGTCAGACGACCCTTACATTTTCCTTGAGACTTCAATAAAGATACCTTACATTTGGATGTTTATCCTCAAATTTTGTTTTCCTATAAAATGATATACCCGACACACACACAAAAATCACCAAGGTGTATAGGCATGAGTTATAAAAGGCTTTTACAATTTCACTTTGAACATGTTCCCAATGCGCCTCTTTGATTGAAACTGCATGCTGATCATACCACTAACACGTATTTTATTGAAATCTAGTTAACAAGACTCTGGACACTCTTGACACTCTTGAAATATTCTATTTTTTTACCAAAACAAAATGCAGTTTAAGATTTAAATCCAATTTTCCAACTACCAAACATTTTCATCAAATGCTATTACCTTTTTTGTCCCATTAAATCTAAGTAGGTCAATTGCAGAGAAATTGCTCCTTAGCAATAAAGAAATGCCAGTTAGGTTGATCGGCCTACGGGATATTACCTTACACGTGACTGTACTAAAACCGTCGTAAAAGTACAAAAATAATCAAGTAAAATACAAAATCACCAAATATAAATATGTTAAACATTTTCTTGATTTACAATATTTGCAATTTCAATATTGTTTACAACATACTATCAATCGATTTTGTCACTTAAATTTTTATACACACTTGTGTGTTGAATAAAACATTATAAGATGTATTTAGAAGCATGTATTCATTTCCGCTAAACAGTTACTATTGAGCTAGATATTCCGGACTGTTACGGCAGCCGGTGTTTAATTCTTTTTCTTGCTTATTACATTAGAAATCATATTTCGGTAATTAATTACGAAAAAATATTTTCATGCAGAACTGTTTTCCTTTAGTAGTGTATAAATTTACAACTTCATTCATAACGGCTAAATGACATAATTCTAAGAACGCAATTCATCTAAAGAAGGCTCGCGGGAATGACGTTTTTTAAGGCACGAGACTTGTCTTACATTTTGGGTGTAAAAAAGGTTTGTCTAACACCGATGAAAACGGTAGATAAACTGTATGATATGCAACAAAAATTAAGACGTTTTAACTTTCAGACGACTGCGTATTTGTTTGTTTGTTCTTTATTTTCCATTCCATTCATATGACAAATGTCAGCAATATAGAGCAAGTTTGCATAAATCTTAAGATATTTATGACGCAGCTTTTTAAACGATAAAGTTTTAAACACATATAGGTAAACAATTAATTATCCTTAAAAGATATATGCAGAGGAATTTGTTAATTTGTTTGAATTATATGGCGGTTATTCTACCCTGCTTTTCTGATGTGTTTCATATTAAATAATTGTTTCAAGGCGTTTCATAAAAAATATTATTTCGGTTCCGGTAACACTAGATTTGAAACTTTGCAAACAGCAAACTGTTGTTTTCTTGCTCGGACAGCATAACAAAATGTTCGTTATGCTCCTCTCCTAAAAGTATTTATCAATGACCTTATTGAAATTACAATGATTATGCAATCATTATGCAGAATTGAGCTAACGCTTTGAATTTCTTCCGATTGGTCGAATCAACGTTAAATCTTTGCTCATTAAAACTAATTCTCATGAATCACATGTAAATTTATTTCACAGAATCAATTAAGGTATTAAGGTCAAATAATCATAAAACGCGTTTAGATTTTATTTCCCTGAAGTGCTTACATAACGAATAAGCTAAGAAGCTTTATAGCTTTTTAACCCATAAAAACAATCCCTGATAGTTCTTTTGTTCATAGAAAGCTGTATATTGCAATTCTGTCGTAAATGAAAATAGGTTACCTTTTGTGCAATACGTTTACAACTAGGATAGGATAACATTGTTAACAGCACTTGGCATATAATTTGTTTAAAGAGCTGATCGTTATGTTCAAATACGAATCCATCTTCTTAATGCATTTATGTAAATGACTTTGAAAGAAGAAACATGTGATTTTATTATCTTTTGACATCATTATTTCTGACTTTAAGAGATTAAATTAATTAATTGGAGGATAACTTAAGGAGTTTTACTTTGCATACTATTTGTTTACAATGATATGCTTCTACTTTGCAATCATTAAAAGTTTCAAGTTTTTTGCATTTAGTTTATACAAGTTTCAATGTACAATATATTTAACTTAAAACATAATTAAATAGAACTGACACAAACATTTCTTTTTTCCAATAAAATATGATAAACAAGATCAACAAGGAAAGGCGGCGTTCAACGCAAATTTCAAAACTTGTTTTGATTAAATGTGTAGCGAATAAAATCATCAGAATTGCCACTTTTCAAATCTCAAAACATGAACTTGACCTGTCCGATTTATACTTCACCAAATCGGAATCTAGGACTAATCTAACATAAAATGTGTCATATTTATTTTCTTTATGGGTGGGCATACTAAAACATACACAATAATATATCATCCACTCATCTGCTTGCAATTCTAGAGCGCGTTTTACATTCTTTTGGCCTGGCCGCCATTTTGTCAGGTTTGCAGCCATTCTGCCCGCTTTAACCAAGTGTGACGCCTATTAACGTCCTCACTTTAATAAAACATGTTAGCGGTAATGTGTAATAGGTGTATTGTTAAAATTTTGATATAGCTAGGGGCCATTATAATTTTTGTGGTTTTTACTACTGTTTTTGTAATGATAAAGCAACGTTAATTGTTGCAAAAACAAAAACTATGATCAAGTGACCGTTAACTAAAATAATTGTTTCTTTACTGACAAAGGTATTTCGCATGATTCTAGTTCTTCAGATATACTTTTCACACAAAAATGTGTATATTCTTACATAAGACAAGCATTAACAAAAATAGCGAATGTTTCTTAAAGTTCTTTGTTCTACTTGCTCGTTAGTGTCATTTTGATACATTTATCCTGCTACTTCACATCAGTTCCTCTCGCTAAAATATCATGAAAAACAACGTATGTAGTTACATCATTCCAATATACAAGTTATCAACAAAATTAATATTTGTTATACGAGTATTATTAAAATATCAATATAATGTAGAATCATTAAAAAAGATAGTTAGCCATGTGGAACAGGCTATAGCCGTTGTATTTTCTGAACAACTGAGAATCTTTGATTTCGGGACGTGTTTTTTTCACTTTCATTTCATGACAGAATGACAAGACATAATAAAAGGCTGTTTTAATTTGTTTGTCCCGTCATAAAAGTAAATGGCCCGCAGTCGGATGAGAATACGAGTTTATCTGATAAAGATGTTTGTGTTCAGTATGCATACTGTAGCTAAGCAAAATGTATAATTGTATAGATATGAATGCAGGTATGTCTGAAAGGTGCGAGGAATTGAGTACATATTCTGTATAATACCTTTCTTGTTTTAATATTTAGAATTCAGCAATGTTACATTTGAAAGGAAAAGCGTCAAGTAAAGTTTTTTTAGTTCATGAAATTTCATTCGTGGTTAAGAAATCGTAAAATGTTTTTGCAATCTGATTCGTATTCTGTGCAATACGCTAATGAAGTTGAAAATGATCAATGTCCTTCGTTTGATGATCAAATTTTATTTTTTATATAACATTAATTACATTTTTCAAAGAAATCAGGTCAAATAGAATCGCATTAAATTAGGTTATAAATTTCTTTCTCCATTCTACTTTTATCTGAATAAGCTAAGTCTATATAAATTAGTTTAATTGAATTTGTAGACGTAACTGCCATCGAAATATATCTCCTTATTTACAATAGGAGTCGAGTTTCGGATATTAAATTGACAAATTAGGTATAGGGACCTTTACAGTGTTGGATTCTTTTATCAAATTTTACGTTTGTAGAAAAATTGACATAAAACTGATTTCAAAATAAAAATGGCAGATAAAAATATGAACAAACATTGCATATGTTTTGTAAGGTTGACGTTAACTTGATTTTTCCAATACCGTCCATGAAAAGCTCAATCAAACCGAGCCTCCTCATTTATGTTACTATCATTACGTCCAACCTGATGTAATGACTCATGACAACGTTTATGTCTCCATCATAGATACATATCAATTCAGCAAAGCATATTCCTTGTTTAACCGAGCCAGTAGTGTGCTACAATACGTTGTATAACTTTCTTGTCCTCCTGAATACAGAAATAATATTTTGTCTCAAATCGTGAGGATCTTATTTTATTAAGAATAAGTGAAAGAGTTCAATTATCGGTCAGACGCTAACGTTTTCTAAACATTATATTACTGCTCATCTCTTATGGTTCAAAGAACAGAATGATATGAACATGGTAGCTACATGTATTATTTATACATCAGTTATCCATGCAAGTTGAATGGAAACAGGGTACATTTCCCTGGTACAAAATTATCAAAAAGATTTATCTTATATCGTAAATGAATAACTGTAGCCAAGATTATGACGCTGACATATTTCTATGGACATTTGAAGGAAATATAAATGCTTGTGTCAAAAGCTTTGAGACAATTGTTATGAATTACAATCTCAATAATGATTCTGTCATGTAGGGCACTTACATAGACAAAATGTTTTCAAATTAATTTATTATTTTCGGAAAGATATAGGACGAAGGTTACACATGTGAATAGCATAATAATAATCTTCATAGAATTAAAGCATTATTAAATTAAAAAAGCAAGTGCTTTAGAATGCTATTGAAAAACACGTTTTAATTATGCCTTGTGTGCAATAAAACTGATATCGTTATAATTACTTATCCCCTACTTGTTCACCTGCTTTACAAGCTATGAAAATAAATGAAGCCTGTTCAATTCAATTAAGACAAGTTGTTACATATACCAATCTAAATTATCATCTTTATGAAATGGTTGCTTCTTTCTAACGATATTATGGGTAAATAAATCTAGAATATGTAGAAGACAAATATTAGGTAATTTGATTGGGGAGGGGGCAGAAAATCAATTGCATCTTCTGAACAGGATGGATAATTTTAAAGAAAATTAAAAACATTTTATTAATAAATAATAAGGCTTACATTTTTACTTCTTTTTGAATATTAATTCATTCGATTTGCTTTTTTTTATGTATTGAATATACGAAATTTTCTTTCTTTGTAACGTTCTAACTTTTATACATTCTACTGTTCATGACTATACCACGGACTTTTGTGTCAAAAAACATTAATCGATTTAAACGTTGCGAATTGTAATCGTTGTGTCGTTCTTGTTGATGTTGTTCCTGTTGCTGCTACTAAACAACAAAAGAAACAACAAAAAAACAAAAACAAGAAACAAGTGGTACTAGTCCTAGTTGTTAAAGAGAAAGCTCGTTACTTTATGAGATAAACAGTCCATGGAATAGTTAGGGGCTTGATTTTATTCCATAAACTATTGATATAGCAATAAGAAACACAACTGTTATTGAAGATAGCAAAATAGTTTCTGTATTAAACGTATTGTTTAGCAAAAATTAAAAATTACTATAACAAGCATGTCGAAAATAGTTGACTTCGATATTAAACATTCTATTACCTTGAAGTAAAGTAAGTAAGTAATTGCATTTTATAGTCTAAGTTTCATGCTTACGCACGTTCACCGACTTTACAGCTATTACCCCTGGTCATCGGGCTACTGGTATCTATCTATCAATCTCCCTGGGGAGTCTTTTAACTCCGCTTAGTGCAGCCGACACTGGGTGAAGTGAAGCAATCGCAGGTAAATTTCTTGCTCAAGGAAATTAGCAGTGCCCCTGGTGGGGTTCGAACCCGGGACCTCTCGATCCCTAAGCGCGCGTCCTACCACTGGACTACTGCTCCCGAAGTACATATAGATATGAGAGAATGTCCTAAAAAGCAATCTCATTTATACAATTGACAAATGAGGGAGTGAATATAGTAAAAGGTTTTTTGACACTTTGACAAATAAATGCAAATTATGCATCAGAAACAAATAAACTTTCCTTTCTTTAGGAAGACTTAGAGCAACATGATGTTTAGAGTGTAAGAGCATGCTATTTGCTAATCACCCGAAGAAAATAGCGCTAAACGTGAAATTATTTATCATAAAACGTAAGGTAGCAAAATGTTAAGAAAATGGTATTTTGATTTCCATACGGAATACAAAATCATTTAACTGAACCATTTCGTCAAAAAGAAGCAGAAGCAAACATGCTTCAGGTAAATAGTCATTGTGAATATTTTTGAAGTTAAAACAGCACATCAGAAATAAAATGTTTTCGGAAAATATAATTAAACAGCGTTTCTGAGGTGAAATGAATATGCAGTTGCTAATTTACAGTTATATAGCCAAAAGAAATTATTAAAGTTTAAAGAGCACAAACCGAATGGATCCCTATAAATACAATCAGTCATCAATTTGCAGATTCACTGTTCTTTTTATTTTGATTCAAAGACTTACAAATTATAATTTGATAAAATGTATCCTTTAGACTTAATTGATCTTGAACTTATAAACACACTATGTCGTTTTAATATTTTTTTTTTCATTTTGCGCTTATTATGTATACAGTAAATTAACGATTTGTTTCTTACACTTTATATTGTATTTTACATGAAAAAGAATGAATGTGTATGGTGCTTGCATAACTTATTAATTCTCATATACTTATATTGTGTATATTGAAAATATAATGTGGGTGATAATTATTAAAAAGCAAAGTTGTTTCGCAAGCTATTGTTTAAAACTAGATTGAATGTTTTAATACTTATAAAAATTAAAGATATAGACATGTGTTACAATCTGCATAGTCATTACTAACGGAATGAAATACACTGTAGCACTGTAGGAAAATGGACTCACAACAAAGGTCTATTGAGGAAATTGAATATAACTGATACAGTTACAAACTGTATCACTTGATTACAATTTGTATCCCTATTTCAGTACTGTATAGGACTTTATTAAAAACTGAACATGTTTGTTTCTGTGTATTTGTGTTAAAGGCCGAGCCTTTTGCTACCACAAGACGGTCCCACTCACGTTGCTACTTATTTACTCACGAGATGGGCATACTTTCCTTGGATATAGTATTTGATTTATAGATTCATTTATTTAAAAAAATATATTATGAATTGGACGTTTAATCATCTTACCTGAACTGTGTACATTTTTTTCCATAAATCTGCGTTAACTGCAGAAAGAAAGATTAAACAGAGCAAAGAAAACACGTGTACATGGAAATCAGAAGAGGCATAACATTGCAAATAAGTTTTTTTTCTTTTCTTTTTTACAATAAAGGCTAATGATTTGTTTAGTAACAAGACTTGTGAGATGCGTTCATTGATATTTGTTTCTTTATTTCAATGATTGGGTGCATTTCGGTGCCCTGTTTAAAGAAGCTCGTCTGTAGTAGCCTCGGGTATTTTGTTGAAATTGAATGTAAGACAACAAAATGTTTCCTATGTGATATATTTTAATTTAATCAACGAACACTTCCTGACGAAACTGTTGCTTATCGCAATAGATAAAGTACAATTTTACAATTTTGATTAATTTAATGCCTGTTTCATTTCCTAAAATTGCTTTTCAATGTATGCACAGCGTAGAAACATTTTGTAATAAAACTTTTATTTCAGGTCATAAAATTTCATTCTTGGTTAACAAAATCGTAAAATGTTACTTTAATCTGATTCGCATTCAACAGAATACACTAATAAAGTTTAAAATGATTCTCATAATAATGCTTTGTTCTTCATTTTTAAATTAATGTCTACTATGATTCTCATAATAATGTTTTGTTCTTCATTTTCAAATTGATGTACAATATTTTGCAAACTTCCATCCATACACGTTAATTAATTTTGTAAACATTTAAACACTTAAATTAAATTTTAATTACATCTAATACAGCTTAATTATATTTATAACTTGATTTACTTTTTTATCTAAATAAGCTAAATCGGTAGTCAGTGAGTTTACAGATATATACCAACAAAGGTATTTCGTAAGCACATGACCGTATTCTCTAAGTTTGAGTCGATTTCCGGAGACTGAAGCTGGTTAATATAGAAATGAAATAGCCTTTATATTGGGTGATTCTAAAGTTTCTAAACTCAAAACAAAAACATATATATATGAACACTCTGCTAATATGAGGATTATGTCATTATTATAAGATAACTTATTTATGTCATATATGTAGTAACGATGGCATGAGAACGTTTATGTCTCCATTCCTGATTCAATTTTGCAGCTTATTTTTCTTGTTGTCTTGAATTATCTAGAAAAGATACATCGTTAAGCTGTATGAACTGACGCTTTAAAATAGAATATGATTTTCTTAGAGTGAAAAGTTGAACCATCGAACAGAGGCTAACGACTTAAAAGCACGGAAAATCATAATGTTGACCATTTCATGCAGTTGAAAGAACAAATATGAATATGATTGTTATTATTTATAGATTAGTAACACCTACCACTGCCAGATGAAACATTCCCAGTTTTTTCTGGTAAACATTTATAAAATGGTTTATCACATATCGGAAAAGAAAATTGATTCATTCTGTATTTAAGACATGCTAATATAACTCTAATATTTCTACGGACAATGGTAGAAAGTATAAACGTTTGTGTTAACAGCTCTGAGAACATAATATATTAAATTTTCTCTTAAGACAGACCTAATCAGTTAAACAACTTAATTTTGGCAAGACATGACGCAGGATAACACGATAAAGCTCGTCAAATTACATATTTTTAGAATAAGTGCTTTGGAATGCATTTGCATAATATTATTAATTTATAACGCGTTAATCATAACAAAAACAAAACTGTTTCGTTATAATTACTTATTTGTCCTACTTGCTGTTTGCCTAGTTAAGAAGCAATAAACTATTATCAAGCGCCTTTAAGCTATTTAAGACATACTCGTATGTATAATATCATCCTGCTGACGTGGCATGTTTTGTTTTCTGTACCACAATAAATAATTATGATATTAGGAGAAATAAACCTAAACATTGAAATTTTGTTTTTGGATTTTACGGCACGTCAACACATAAATGGCCATATCGTGCCGAATGCTAAAATAGGCTTAAACTATTATGTAAAACGTTGTAAATAAAAATAAAAAAGAGCCAATCAGATCTTTGAATACAAGTTTATCTCTTTCAAATAATCGATGATGTTTTTTGATGGAATTGTATTAAAGAGTTCTTTGAGTGAGTTTACATTATAAAATCTGTTACGGGTCTGTGAAAAATCATGACATTCCAGAAGAAAATGCTTGACAGTAAAATTTTCATTACAGCCTACACAGAAAGGGGCATTGTCATTCGTGAGGAGATAAGAATGGGTAACTTTAGTGTGTCCAATTCGGCATCGAATAAGAACTGTTTGATCATGGCGGTTTGACAAAGACAGAGATGGTGACACATCAAGAGATGGGTTTATATCATGAAGTTTATTAAAGACGGCATTGTCCCAATTTGCTTTCCATTCAGATGAAACGAGTTTATTTATAGCCGTTCTAAAATCACAAGCAGGTAACAATAAGTTAGTTTTTTGAAAATTTAAAGCTTGTTTAGCTAAAGCATCTAATTTTTCATTTCCTCGTATACCTACATGACTTGGAATCCAATATAATTTAACAGATTTTATTTTAAGTATATCATGAAATCGCAAAAGAAGTTTCTTTATCATGATATTGTCAGATTTTTTATTTTTAATGGATATTAAAACAGAAAGCGAGTCAGAAAATATCACAAATTTATCATGGGTATGCTGTTCTATGTATGACAATGCTAAATCTATAGCTTTTGTTCCAGCAGTAAAAATTGATGCATTATCTGGTAACCTCATTCTAGATGTAAAATCATTTTCATACACAGCCGCACCTACTTTGCAACCTTCCTTTGAACCGTCCCTATAAACATGTATAAAATTTTAATGTTCTTCCTTAATTGCTAGAAACTTCTCTTTGAAATGTTCATGTGAATTTGATGTCTTTTTTATATTTGAAAGGTTAATATTTATTTCAGGGGAATCATAAGTCCAAGGTGGAACATCCTCATCGTCATTTTGAAGGATACTGACAGGATTAAACATTGAAATGTTTCGGCTCGGAATACGAATATTAGATATTTATGTAAATAATACTTCAATTAAGATATAAATAAAAAAACATGTATGCAAAATATGTGGGTGTTGACGAGAAAGATCGTAATCTTTATTGCAAAAAAGAATTGTTTTTACCATGTATAATTTAATATTTTAAAAATAGCATCATTTACCTTTTAATTACGAGCTGAAAATCTAGGATATATATGGTGTATTTTTCAAATTTGTTATGTTCGATTGAGTCAAGAAGACAATTTATTGTAAAAAGGGTTGATTTTGAACCATGTACCATTAAACGTGCAATTAAATTTTCCAGTTCCGTTTAATTATAGTCATGTAGTTTTCAATAATTTATGTTTTGAAAACAACATTGTTTACCTTTTAATTACGAGCTGAATGAACGAATAACTTGTCGCAAAAGGTCATTTATTTCAAAATTGGTATGTTCGATTAATTAAAGACGACAATTTAATTGATTCTTGAACAATAATCTTATATCTTATCTACTCGTTAATTGATATGAAATCGTAAACTCGTAGGTTATCTTTAATTGTTTTTTCGTTTGTTTTTGTTTGCCATCAACATATATCACAATAAAATAGAATCAGACAATAAGGAAGCCATAATAATAATAAAAGTCCGTTTGTCCGATTGTAGATAAACTATTCTTCTGTTAATTGTAGAGAAGTATTTATTCATCGAGAAAGAAAACGGAAGTCGATTATTTACACGTTTGCAAATGTATTGCAATGTTGTGCAATAAAATGTGTTATTCATACTCTAAAGAAGTGTTAAAACGTACTATGTTATTTGAGAACACATATATGTACATATTAAATTACGTCTAAACTATAGGAATTTCGTATCTATTTATATTCCAAAAAGTTGATATAATCTAAAAGAATCAGAAACAAAAAATTTAGAATGAATGTAGAAATTATAACTCCAAAAACATCGAATCCTTAAAATAATAAAATGTTTTATTTTATTTAAACAAAACACAAAAATGATAAAATGAAACTAAAGTAAATAACAACAATTTCCAAAGATATCCTAACAAGCTATGACTATGAGATATGTTAAACATCTTTAAGGCCTCGACGACTAAATAAAAATTTGACCATGTTTTAAAGAACATAAGCTCACAATATACTGCGTTTCGAATAGGTCATCACATCGCTTCATAAAAGATTATTGAAATAGCAGGAAAGAACAAAACAAGGCACTATACAGAAACAGTAGAGGGAACAAGAGCGAAGGATGGACAGGACAACCGCCACAAATATTGAAATATTTGTGAGTTTGTAAGTGCCTATTTTAGTAAAAGCATGTGATATTGTTGATAGCTGAACTTATACAATTTACTCTTACAATGGATTGCCTATATGTCCAATGTACGTCAGTGTGATACCCTGATAACCGTTCAAGAATATAAAATAAATGGTATATAATCTTTCTACAGTAAATGTAGACCAGCGACATCTTACGTCATTCAAAATTACCCGTAATTAAGACATATGAGAATAACTTCTCGGCAAACGTGTAGCGTGTATCAAAAAAGTCTTAATATATAGGAAATCTATTTTTCTGGATATTGAACACTAAAGAACGCAGGACATGCTTTTATATCCTGTTTCGCCAGCATAGATTATATTATTTAATATAAAACTTTTTTATTTCTGTGCCTTTGGTAAGTCTAATTTAGAAATGCAACTTAGAATAAAACTGTCATTCTTTGGATGATTTCGACACTGCAGTTTAGGATTCAATAATTTATAGTCAACATGTGTTATCAAGAGATATAAAGAAAAAATAATGCAGTTCTCTAAATTTGTCTAGCCACACACATATATATATATATAAATGTATATGTATATGTATGTATGTATGTATGTATGTATGTATGTATATATATTAATTTAGATAAATTAAAACATTGTTCTAGAGTTAACGATTATTTATCGCGGGTTGAGCGCAAGACTGTAGTAAATAACATTTTTTTCTAAAAATTAACTTTTGTGAATTTTCAGTGTTATTTACAACATCACATAATGTGGTAAAGTTTATTTGTATTATTGCATTTAATTTCATAGATATTTTATAAATGTCATATTGTATTAACTCAACTTGTAAACAAATGTTTACTGCAAAACTGTTGTAACTTAAGTGAATTACAGTTTAACAGTTAAAAAGAAAAAAAATTCAATTCAGCGCAATACAATAGTTACTGTAGTTACTAGTCTTGCACAAAAAAACAATATATAATTTGTTCCTACATTTTCCTACAAGACTGTATTAACTTACAAGTCAATACATGATGGCATCATCAATTTTAAGTGATATCATCAAGTTTTAAAATAGATGACACTATACATGCATTTGACAATACATAAACATGCATTACATTTATTTATATACTGTTTAACTCAAGAGTTAGTGTTTATATGAACATTGAAATATTTTGACAGGATTCTATGCTGATCATTGGTGACTTTTTCTAAATTTCTTTGTTCTCATTTTTTATTTATTTTATTTTATTTTATTTTATTGGTTCAATGTTTTATTATATGTTTTATTTTTTCAGTGATTACAATAAATTATAATAACCAAATAAATGATTTTAAATAACAACATTTATAAAGTAGCTCTTAATAATTTCCTATTTAAATAATTATTTACAATTGAGAAACATTTAAATCATTTGAAAGTTTAAGTATAATAAAAAACATAGTTATTTAGAAATTTTATTAACCAGATATTACTGCACATAATTTTACACATTATGTTTATTGAAATCATTTTATGATAAAAAAGCATATTTATTTGCATTATATTATAGAAAATCATTTTTATATTATGTATGTTTTAGGATACTGTCACATGATCTCTGTATAATCATCTAGAACGTGGACCACAACTTGACAAATACTATAAAGAGTTATGTAAGTTTTTATTACATATCCTTTGTATTTGTTCTATAGTACTTGAAATTTCTAGTATATTCGGAAATCAGCATAGGTATTTTGTTTACTTTGATAAGTTTTCTAAAGATGTAAGTAAAAGTGCACATAAGTAATCATGGTTAATTAAATGTTCATGTTTCTCTACCCATATAGGTCTTTATTAAGAAAATAAATTGTTTAATTATAATAATCAATTTATAATTATCACAGTGTGTTGTACAGAATATTATCCATTCAAGCAAGCTCTCATCAAGGGCATACAAAATTCAATGGTTCCCCGAAACAATGCCTAGCCAATGCTGTGTGTGCTGTAAACTACAGTATAAAGTAAATCCGTCAGTATGACATTCGTCAACTTCGTCAACGTCATACTAAATGATTGGGACAGTCACTATGGGGAAATATCTGCAAATGGTGTAAAATACCTGACAATTGAAGATGTTTCACATAATGTTGTCAGTTTCAAAGAGCCACTGCAAGGCCTTTTGTCAACTAAGGTCACCTCAGACCCAGTTTTTTTAGATAGAAAATGCTGTAAGAAATGTTTTTGAAAACCGAAACTATCCCGGATGCATTTTTTACCACGGGTATGACAAATCTCTGCTATTCAAATGCCGTCATAAAAAGTGGTCATTCCGTTTTTATTCTCACAGTCGAAATGACTGTAGAATGCTGCACCAGATGGAAAACTCACAATGGTATCAAATCATTATGTTTTTTATAAGGCATTTAGCTCCATCTCTTTATCTGTCCGGCTATGCTAATTTTGATTGTCGGCTTTAAATATATTATTTGATGAAGAAAATGACTCGGGCAGTGTTTTTGATTTAGGTTTTAATTCTGTAGGTGAATGTGAGTTATCACATACACTTGCATTTATTCTTTATGATGTTGATGAATTTAGCATCAGCATAATTTTAGTTTATGTTCAAGCGTTTATTTGCCTGACTCTCATATTAGTTCAGAAGAAACCATTGGTGAACTTACTCTAGAACAGGCCGTTCATAACTTAATTGCCAGTGTATCTTATTTGCAGTCCATAGATATTGACAAATTTACTGATATTACTATGTCTGGTGATCATTTGAATGAAAATTTATCTGATAATGAATCCTTCAATGGTGAGAAATGCAAATCTCCTGATACCCATGATGATGATGATGATGATTATGATATTAAGAAAGCAAATAATTGATATAGCAAAAGGTGTTATGATAATGATAAAGTTAAAGTTAAAAATAGAAGTTTGAGTTATGCTGTTGGTGATGTATTACTGATAGCTCAAGAGATGTGTTTAATGATATTGTTAATGATGATGATGATGATGTAATGAACCCAGATTATGTATATTCTAATGATGATGATGTTACAAATGATGATGATGATTATGTAGGTGATAATGATGATTATGTTGGTGATGATGATGCGTATGATGATGATATCCCATTAATTGAACTAAAACAAATATTAACTAACCCTGAGATCACACAGGTATCCAAAATAGAGTAGTGTTGACACAGATGGGAGACCAAAAAAGGGAAGAGGGAGAAAGAGGGTAAGAAACATGTCCAGTAGGAAAAGAAATATAGTGAAAAGACGCAAGAATGAAGGTAAAAGCTATGTGTCATTGTTTACAGGTAAGTTGAATAGTATAAAAGTAATGAAACCAGGATGTGGTCCAGATTTTCGCTACCATTGCAAAGAGCATTTCTCACAATCTGACAGAGAGAATATATTCCATTTCATTTGGAGGCTAAGTGGCACATCCAAGAAGTGGCATTTTTATGTACGTACGAGTATGTATCGTATAAACCTATATTATCAACAAAATAAAATCAACCCTTTTACAAATCCGTGCTTACCGTGTAATATGGACTATGCAGTCTTAAGAGAAAGAACAAATTAAGGTTTCTCTTTCCCTCCCCCTCTTCCATTTTTAACACCCCCACCTTTTAACCCGTACAGCCCTTTTCCCTTTAATTCCCTTATTGGCCTGTATTTATTTATATTATTTCACATTACATGTCCCGCTCCTTTTGCCCTTGTGTCCACTCTAGGTATTTGTTTGGTGCCTTCTGGGTGTCCTGCTTGGGTGTGTTCGGGGACGGCAACCTGTGAACGTTGCCTTTGCCTTGTTGATCTTTATTCTTGTTATTCTGTAACACTTTTTTTCTTCATACATTAAGTGTGTCAGAAACTATGGTGAGAATAGCTTGTGAGAAAGAAAACGAACTGTGGTGTGTGTGCAGATGACATCAGAGGTAAGCATGTTATAGACAAAAAACCCTGATCATATGTGAGTCATAAAACATATTGAATCCTTTAAATGCGTCCTAGAGACTCTAGTAAGTCATTCTTACCAGCTCATCTAAGTCTTAAGAAAATGAATGTTTTGTATATAGAGAAATGTTCTTGTGAGGGTGTAATGCCAGTGACTGTGTTTTTACAGAAATGTGTCTGATACAGAGTAAAATCTTGCTTTCCAGACACCAATAAAAGACATGTGCAATTTCTGTGTTTCTTACAAAAATACTCCAAATGTTCAGCCAGAAATGCAAAAAAAAACTGTCATATATTTAACAAGGAAAAGGCGAGACAAAAATGCAAGAGGGCGTGAGGGATTTTGCACCTATTCATTATCCCTCAGGTACATACTCAATCAAACCGAGTCTGCAATTCTTATGTTATTTTGTTGTGATTAATGCTTTCCAGGGATCACTTTGTTTTCCAGAATTTTTGGCTTTAAGGTTTTGTTTGTTTGTTTGTTCGGATTTTTACGGCACGTCAACAAATAACTTGCCATATCATGCCGAATGCTATGATAGTCTTAAAATGTTATGTAATGTTTTGTAAATGAGAATAAAAATGAGTCAATTAGATCCTAGTGTACAAGTTTATCTCTTTCAAATAATCAATGATGGTTTTTGATGGAATTGTAATAAAGAGTTCTTTGAGTGAGTTTACACGATACAATCTATTACGGGCCTGTGAAAAATCATGACATTCAAGAAGGAAATGTTTGACAGTAACATTCTCATTACAAGCTACACAGAAAGGGGCATGGTCATTCGTGAGGAGATAAGAGTGGGTAATTTTAGTGTTTCAATTTCGCCATCGAAGAGGAACTATTTGATCATGGCGGTCTGACAGATGGTGACATATGGTGACGCATCAAGAGATGGGTTTATATTTTTAAGTTTATTGAACACGACATTGTCCCAATTTGCTTTCAATTCAAATGCTATGAGTTTGTTTATAGCCGGTCTAAAATAACAACAAACAGGTAACAATAAGTCAGTTTGTTGAAAATTTAATAATTGTTTAGCGAAAGCATCTTTTTTTCATTTCCTCGTATACCTACATGACTTGTAATCCAATATAATTTAACAGATTTTGTTCTAAGTACATCGTGAAATCGTAAAAGAAGTTTCTGAATCATGACAATATTCTAAGTACATCATGAAATCGTAAAAAAAGTTTCTGAATCATGATATTGTCAGATTTTTTTTAATTTTTAATGGATATTAAAACAAAAAGCGAGTCAGAAAATATTACAAATTTATCATGGGTATGATGTACTATGTATGACAATGCTTAATCTACAGCTTTTGCTTCTGCGGTAAAAATTGATGCATTATCTGGTAACCTCATACTAGATGTAAAATTATTTCCAAAAACACTTTGCAACTTTCTTTTGAACCGTCCGTATAAATATGTATAAAATCTTCATGTTCTTCCTTAATTTCTAGAAACTTCTCTTTGAAATGTCCAGGTGAATTTGATGACCTTTTTAAATTTGAAAGGTGAATATTAATTTTCTGGGAATTAAATGCCCAAGGTGGAACATCCTCCTCTTCATTTTGAAGGATACTGCCTGGATTAATTTTAAGTTTATCTAGATCATCTTTTAAACGAAGGCCTAATGCTATAATTTCCTATAGTTTGTTTAAAAATATTTCAGTATAATTGGGATTGAAAATAATATTTTTAGCTGGATTTTTGCTATTAGATAAAATTCTAGTTGCATATTGAAGTTTTTTCGACGTAGATGAAGTGACTGTTCCCCAGCTTCCGCATATAGACTTTCTACAGGTGAGGTGCGGAAAGTTCCTAAAGCTAATCGTAATGGTGATGTATGGTATCTAGCATTTAAAGATATGATTTTCTTGCAGACCCATATACTACAGAACCATAATCTATCGGATAAGACTTCCGCTTCCGCTAGGGGGCGTGGACGGTAGTTTGAACTTGATAGTACCGTCCATGAACAGGCTCAATCAAACCGAGCCTGCAAAATTTTCAATTGTGTCGTGTTGACTCTACTACAACAGCGTCTAATATTTACAATTTATGAATTTGGATCCAAACAAGGTTATTGTTATGATAGTAAATAGGAAAGCATGTGAAATTTCATCCTTTCTATTTGACTTCATTCAGAAAAAAATGTCAGTGGGCAAACAAAACAACATTTTTTTATTCTGATAATTGTGTAGCCCCAAATAAAAATAAGCACTATGCTTTTAATGTTATGCTATTGCCTGCAAAAGCTTAATCTGCTATCTATTGAACACATATATCATATCAAAGGTCTTACTCCAAATGAAGCAGATAACGTTCATGCTGCAGTTGAGGCATCTTCCAGAAAAGTGTCTACCCTCAGTGGGCGGCAACAATAAGAGCAAACAGAAGCTCTTAACCTTATCATTTTATGGTAGTCTCTCAGATTTCCTTGATTTTAAGGCTGTGAGCAAATGAAAAAAATTATAGTCAATACAGATAATGAAACAGTTGACTGGCATGGTATGAAGACCCTTAAAATTATGTCTGACTCACTTAATCTTTTCATATACCAAACTGACTGCTGCGGGCCTATAAAGTGTATTGACCTATGGAAGAGACTGCGGTCTAAAGATTTTCCCAGACCAGAAAACATTAAGCTGTTATTTACTTTAAATCACCAGAGTCTACAAAATAGTCTGGGTAATCTATTTGCAGGACCTGTTGTGCCACATTTATTTTCTGAGATATAGAAGGTAAAGTTGCAATAAAGTTGTATACAAATGCATGATCATCAATAGCTCCTGGTGTTGTATTGAATGATATGATTCTGTCACATATTAAATTCTTGTTGTTTGTTGTACTTAATTGTATATTATCAATCAAGATTTGGATCAGAGAGTCAACACATACACAAATCAAGTCAACACATACACAAATCAATAGATATGATCTGACAACAGTAAAAGTACCAAGACAGAATGCTTTACCTAAACAAGGAATGTACTGTAGTACTTTTTATAGAGTAGTCTCAATAAATACTTCATTTCTATCAACATCACTAATCATAATGTACAAAGGTTTATCCTAAGTAAAGAAAAAACAGCAAATATTTTATCAAACACATTAATTTGTTTATAAAATAGAAAACAAGAAGAATTTATAACATAGAAAAAAATGCTCAGCTGTCAATTAATTCAGGCATTTTCGCAGTAGAGCTCAATCTCCTACACTGTAACCATTATTTTAACTCGATTATAGAGTGATATATCTGACCTTTAAAACTTTGCCCCAGGAACATCATTTTCAGTTAACTTTACAAAATGCTGCCATTGTTTACATGTGCATGAACGACCTTCTAAGATAGTGTGTATACGTAGTACAGACAGCAGATGGAACAAAGGAAACACGTCCGTAACTCTGTAATGATATCGGTTAATAAAATATGATAAACAAGACCAACAAGGAAAGGCGGCGTTCAATGAACGCAACCCCCACACGACCCAGCAACAAGAACCAGTGGCAAGGAGCCAAGGCGGACCCAACAAAAACAAGACAAGGCACGGTCAGGTTAATCACTAAAATGATAAATGATTTGTAACAAATAAGGAATTCAAAGAAAACAAATAAATGATTGAATAATAGGAAATAATTTGTAACTGATAAGGGAAACAAATAAAAGATTAAATAATAGGCCCACAATGAGCACAGGGGAACAGGAGGCCGGGGGAAAGGGGGGGGGGGTAAATCAAAGAAATAAAAACTAGGGGCAAAGGGAAAGATACTTACCGTAGACGAGAAAACAACAAGGGACATAAGGAAATATGTCACCAAAACAGTATGAAACAACATAGACATACATCTGAGGAACACAGAGGGGCGCCGCCTTGGAACGGTCAGCAGCACAAGTACTGCTGGGAAGTTTAAACCGGTTAATGGTGCACCAAACCTCGCTCTTAGCCCCACCATGTTCCTACACGCAGTACCTATAACACTATAACACGCAGTAACTATAACAACTCGTGTATAAATCATAGGTATCAACCATGGAACAGTCCTTACTTGGTAGCGTATCATCTAAATTTGCATATGTGTAGATTGAAAATTTGGACTTTTTCAGATTTTAAAAAATAAAACGTTGTTGTTGTATTTTTCTTTTTGTTTGTTTGTTTTCTTTTATGTGACGTAAGAGTTAATTGATTCATACGATATTCAAAATATGCTCCACAGTTCTGTACAAAATAGAGAAATACAGAATCCCTAAAGAAAGCCCAACACAATAAAATTGAAAATGTTGCAGGCTCGGTTTGATTGAGCCTGTTCATGGACGGTAATGGAAAGTGCAAGTTACCGTCCACGCCCCCTAGCACCGGCTTAAGCAGAATTCAACATTTAAACACGAAAAATGGTGAAATTTTGAATTTAGAAACATCCGCAGATGTGTTCATACGGCGGTTATCATGGAACCTTCAATGTGACACAGTAGTGCCATTCCATGAAAAGCGGCGTATGGTCCCCAAGTAATAAACAGCTTGTGCCCTAAACGAGAAAACAATGGGCGGAACTAAATAAAATGGAATTTTGAAAGGGGATCTGAGGTTATGAAGCCTGCATATCACAGATATGACGTCAAAAGACAAATTTAAAAAGCAGGCAACATATCCTTAGGGTGATTATACAGTATTCAAGTAGGAATACTGGAACCACCCAAGTTGAAAAGGCCAAATAGAAGAAACTAAAAGTACCACATAACATGTATACACAACAATAATGTCGTGCTGAACGATCTTCAAGGATCGAAAATATAACATCATTGATTAAATGTACGGGGAGACTTTTTACAGCCGCCACACGGCACAAATAACACGGATGTGACAATAAAATAGAGAAATACAGAATCCCTTAAGAAAGCCCAACACAATAAAATTGAAAATGTTGCAGGCTCGGTTTGATTGAGCCTGTTCATGGACGGTAATGGAAAGTGCAAGTTACCGTCCACGCCCCCTAGCACCGGCTTAAGCAGAATTCAACATTTAAACACGAAAAATGGTGAAATTTTGAATTTAGAAACATCCGCAGATGTGTTCATACGGCGGCTATCATGGAACCTTCAATGTGACACAGTAGTGCCATTCCATGAAAAGCGGCGTATGGTCCCCAAGTAATAAACAGCTTGTGCCCTAAACGAGAAAACAAAGGGCGGAACTAAATAAAATGGAATTTGGAAAGGGGATCTGAGGTTATGAAGCCTGCATATCACAGATACAAGTCGAACATTACGCATTTATTTCATTATGAACATAGACCTTTTGGGCAATTATCAATGTATTTTATCTACGTTAGATTGTTACCTGTATCCTTAACTTAATAAAGATACCAATTTATTTGCAAAGTATCATGAACTATCTTTTAGGAATATTTGCTTTTCGTTATTTCAGCTGAACTAATGAGGATTTTACCAGTTTTACGACGGTGTCAAAAGTTCATGTCATTTGTTGTTATGACAAATGACTGGATGTGCCATTGTAATAAATGCATGGAATTATATTTATTGTTTTTCTTTCATAGTCAATGACATAAATTGTGAGACTGGGCAATTATCGAAAAGCTGACGTCATTGATAATCAAAAATTTACTTACGTTATTTCTCAAAAGTCAAAACAAAAATAAAAAATGTAAATTGAAGGAACAAGTGAACGTTCGAAAATCGTATCGATATGCTGACATTTAATTGCTTGTGAATATGAACACAACAGTTCATAAATAAAACACAATCTTAGAAAAATACTAAACAACTTCTGTAAATTAAATTTTACAAAACAAAGTTCCGTTCTTTCCGAAGCTTTGCAACGTCAATCCATATAACATGATAAATAAGTTATTTTTAAATAAGAATGAACAACATTTTTTAAAAGCACATTATTCCTCAGATACGATTTGTAATGCCGTCTTGAGAAAGGGCACACATGAGTTTTACAACGTTTAATTATAAGCTTTTACAATATGAAACTGAAGGCATTTGAGGCACAAAAGGCTTTCAACTTTACTCTTTTTTACAACGTGTGTCCTGCTGGGCTTTTTGCAGGTGGTCCTGTGTTAGGGGATGTGTTCAATAATGCGTTCTTGTAAATCTTGTTTTTTTGTCCATATATTTGATTATTGCATTTTGATTTTATCTTTTTAACCATCGTACTCTGAGGCAATTACCAAGGGGTTTTATTTATATCGTGAGATGTTTATCTTCATTCCAACATTTATCCGGAATTTGATATGTCTGTGAAATTTGAAGAATATGTTATCCTTAATTGTCAGCTTAGTGAGAGATTTAAGGCACGATACACTTTCGAAAAGATGGCTTACTGGCATACATTTGTTTCAGATTACTTGTACAATGCGGAAAACAATTGATCAGGTTTTACAGGTTTTGGGGGGCGTGGACGGTGACTTGCACTTTCCAGTACCGTCCATGAACAGGCTCAATCAAACCGAGCCTGCAACATTTTCAGTTTTGCCGTGTTGGGCTTTCTTTAGGGATTCTATATTTATCTATTTTACAATGGTGTGAAAACTTCATTTTTAGTTTCTGTTATATCTGATTGCCTATGGTATCAAAAAGATATTTTATGTTTAATGAAAATGTAAAAACATGACCTATGCCATATACCCTGAACTGTGTTAACACATCTGCGGACGTTTCTAAATTCCAGAAAAAGCGTTAAGAACTTATTTCTATGAAGCACTTACATAACGAAGAAACTAAGAAGTTTAATAGCTTCTTCCTCTATTAAAGCAATCCAATCCCTGATAGTTCTTTTGTTTAAATAAAGCCGTATTTTGCAATTCTGTCGTAAATGAAATTAGGTTATCTTTTGTGACCAAAGTGCAACACTTTAACAACTATGACAGGATAACATTGTTTACAACGGTTTGCAGATAATTAGGTTAAAGTGCTTATTGTAATGTTCAATCTCATACAAGTTAAGAATCCATCTTCTTAATGCATTCATGTTTATGTCATAGAACGAAGAAAAAAACGTGATTCTATTATCTTTTATACCATTATTTCTGACTTTAAGAGATAGAATTAATTAACTGGAGTATAATTTAAGGAGTTTTTTTTCCATACTATTACTTTACAATGGCATGCTTCTACGTCATTTAAAGTTTCAAAGTTTTGCATTTAGTTTATACAAGTTTCATTGTACAGTATCTTTAACTTAAAACATCATTATTTAATTTTGACAAAAATATTTCTTTTTCTCAAATGAATTCCAAAACTTATTTTGATTAAATGTGTGGAAAATTGGAACAATTTTCATTGTCTTGACCCAGCCACCATTTTATCAAGTTTGCAGCCATTTTGCTCGTTTAAAACCATGTGTGTTCACGTCCTGGCCTTTGATAATACAAGCAAGCGGTATTTGGTAATAATTCTGTATTGATAAAATTTTGATTAGGGGCAAGGGTATTTTTGTGTTTTTTTCTAATGTCTTTATAACAATTAACAAGTAACGACGATTCTAGAAAAGTGACCTATGATCAGGTGATCGTTAACCAAATATAATTGTCCTTTTACCGACAAAGCTTGTTTACATAATTCTAGTTCTTCAAATTTACATTTCAAAAACAATATGTATATACTAACATTAGACAAGTATTAACAAAAAAAAACCGAATCTTTTTTGAAAATACATATTTATATTTTCCTACATGAATCGTTAGTTTCATTTTGATATATTTATCCTATAATACAATCATGACCATCTCATCAGTTTTTCTCGTTCAAATATCATGTAATATGTAGTGACATCATTCCAATATACAAGTTATTAGCAAAATAAAAATCTTTATGATTGACGTTTATTTTATAGTTACTTAGAAAGATTGATTTGTAACGAATACAAATATCTAATAATTGAAAAAAAGAATCGTAATACAAAAAGACATAAGATTCATATTTTAAATATGACTGTAAAAGAAAACAAGAGGGCAAGATGGTCCTGGATCGCTCACCTGACCCATCAAACTCATCCAAGCAATTATTTAGACAAGCATCATTGAGCGTAAACAAGATCTTTTATATTTTGGCTCCTGTGGCTTAGTTTTTCATCAAAGATTACCCATATACGAACTTATCTGAGCAATTACTTAGCCAAGCATCCTGACCAAGTTTAATGGAAATTGAGTAAAATAATGTGACCACGAGAGTGTTAACAAGGTTTTTCCATATTTGAGCAGTACCACCTAGTTTTTGACTCCAGGTGACCCAAATTTAAATTTGCCCTGAAGTCATCAAAACAAACTTTCAGACCAATATCCAGGATATTTGCCACTAGTACTAACAATATTTTTTCTATTTTTAGATCCTGTTACCTAGTTTTTCATTTAAGATGACCCATGTTCGTACTCATCTAAGAAATTACGAAGACAAGCATCTTAACAAAGTTTGATGATGATTGAAGCAAACATGTGACCACTAGAGTGTTAACAAGGTTTTTCCATATTTTGGCGTTGTGACCTAGCCTTTGACCCTAGGTGACTCATATTCTAACTTTACCTAGAAATCATCAAAACACTCCACGTCCAGGATTGTTTTACCAAAACAGTGACCACTAGATAATATGTAAAAATCTTAAATTTAGATACGTTAGTATGTTAATGCAGTAAGATCTTAATTAGGTGTAAAAAAGACTGCAGAGTGTAGATAAGAAAAACACATTACATTTAACATCGATTTGTTTGTTCAATTTATGGGATTTTATTTGTGGTATGTTTTATCAATCTGATTCGCATTTTACCCAATTCGCTAATGAATTTGAAAAAGATCGATGTTTCTCATTCTCAAAAGAGCAAGGTTTGTTCTTCGATTTTACTACTTTTTTCAAAGAAAATCAGTTCAAATAAAATACAATTTTATTCGGCTATGAATTTTGTTTGATATTTATTTTACTTGTATCGAAATAAAGCAAGTCTACATAAATTCGTTTACAATTGATGTGTAGACACAACTGATATTCAAAACGAGGGGTCGATTTTTGGATACTAAACAAAAACCTTTATATTGTGTGATTCTTGTGTTTTAACATTTATAAAATCGATATAATATTGAAATTAAAATGGCTAATAAGTATATAAAACATATTGCATATATTTATGAGGTTAATGTTATTATCATTACGTCTAACCTGATGTAACGAGTACATGACAACGTGCATGTCTCCATCCCAGATTCATAGCAATTTTGCAATGCATATTCCTTGTTTTACAAAGCCAGTAGGGGTGCTACGGCATTACGCTGTTTAACTTTCTTGTACTAAATAAAGTAAATAAATTTGTCTCATATTTCATGGGAATTGTATTTTTCTTAGAATCTTAGAATAAGTGAAAAAGGTTCAATTATCGGTCAGACCCTATCGACTTCAAAACACAGAAAAGCATTTTGCTATCCATCTCTTGTGGTTCAAAGAACGGAATGCTATGGATATTGTAGTTACATGTATTATTTATAGATTAGTTATCCATGTAAGATGAATAGAAACAGTCTACGAATCCCTGGTAAACATGTATCAAACAAATTTATCTTATATCATTAATGAATATTGATTCATTATGTAGTCAAAACATGATTCTCAACGTTATGACGCTCGCATATTTCTATGGGCAATTGAAGGAAATATGAATTTCTGTGTCAAAATTGTTATGAATTACTTTCTCAAGAATGATTCTGTCATGTAAGGCACTTACGTATACAAAAGCTGTACAAATTACTTTTTTTCGGAAAGCTACAGGACGAAGGTTACACATGTAAATAGCATGATAATAATCTTCATAGAATTAGAGCATTATTGAATTAAAAAAGGAAGTGCTTTGGAATGTTATTGAATAATACTTTTAATTATGACTTGTGTGCAATAAAAAATGATATCGTTATAATAACTTATTCCCGTGCTCTACAAGCTATGGAAATTTATGAAGCCTGTTCATTTTAATTAAGACGAATCTTTACATACATGCATACCAATCTAAATTATCATCTTTATGAAATGGCCGCTTCTTTTTTAACGATATTATGGGTAAATAAACGTAGAATTTGTAGAAGATGAATATTAGATAGATAGGGGGGGGGGACAATAAATCAATAGCTTCTTCTGAACAGAATGGAAAAAGAAAAAACATTTTATTTAAGAAAAATATATCGATTCTTAGTTCATTGTTGTAAAATAATGCAATACACGGTTTGAATTCAAATGCAAAAGAATATAAACACGAAGGCCTATATATATGCCTGAGTGATTAATTTCAAAGCATTTGTACGAAAACCGTGCATTAGTATACAATAATGCACGAAGAATTAATTTATATTTCCATTCTAACACGTCAAGAAAAAATAAAAAAGTAAAATAAAAAAAGTTGGACTATATATTTAATTCGCCTCGGTGTTTCCAATAGAAACGTTCTATAAAGGCCGTTCCAGTGGGTTGAAAAAAAAACACTGTTGTTAAATCTACCGTTTGCAGAAACATTTTGAGAATAATGAATTACGAAAACGTTCATAAAATTTTTGTTTGTTTATTTTATTTAACTTTATATTGTCAAGCAAAATACAACATGAACAGAGTATATATAGTGTAATAAATGTAAAATTTAACTAGTTTGTGACGTTAACTGTTTTTTTAATGTTTAATTTTGGCGCTACATTGTGACGTCAATATATATATACAAAGCGGTGCCGTCATTCTGTCGGTTTCGACAATACAACAACAACAACATATTTGCCTAAACCAATTAATTCTTTAGGTGACGTTGTTGATAATAATTTTTCAAATTTTCTTAATGAAGGCCATCTACAGTAAAAATGTTTTAAATATTTATTTCTAATTTCTGTGTGTTTGGGACAAACCAAAAGAAAATGATATTCATTTTCGACCATTCGCATATTACAATTTGTACAAATTTTATCTTGTCTAGGTGTATTTATGTATCTACCAGTTTCTATTTAAATCATGTGATGAGGTTCTTAGTCTGCATAAGGTTATTCTAAATTTAGCTTCTGAAATTTCATTTAAATATTTTTCAGTCACGAAATCATGTTTAAACAGAGAGTATGAGCACAGTTTTGGTGTGTTATTAATGCGTGCATACCACGACTGTGTGTACGCTGTTAAATTTGTGTCAAATTTATTACGTCAGTATTTTGGTTAAGCCATAAATCAGTCATGCCTAACTGGTTTAACATTTCTTTAATAGAGTGGGAGGAAATAAGATCAGCGAGTGCATTGTTGTGAAATATATCACGCTTCCGGCCTTCTTTGTTTATTTAACCTTTTCCTTTATTTAAGCGTGTTTCGACGGCTTTTTGCCCCCCCCCCCTTTTTTTGAGGCATCAAACAGTGAAAAAAATGCCCTATTTAGGCCCCAAACACTGTTTTTCGTTTGAGAAATGTTTTTAAAAATGTGACCACTTTTTCGGCGCCGTCCCCCATCCAAATGTCACATCAGGGGGTTGCCAGAAGGGGATGTGCCACTGTAGGAATATGAACTCGGGGCGAATGTCTACTGTGGAAATGAAATATCACTGATAAAGTTACTGAACATGTTTTTTTCTTCTATGTATTTGATTTAAAGGTCAAAAATCCGGAAACAAAGTGATCCCTCGGAAGCATTAATCACAACAAAACCACAAGAGAATTGCAGACTCGGTTTGATTGAGTCTGTACATGAGGGACAATGAATACTTGCAACATCCCTCACGCACCCCTAGCACCGGCTTGAGCGGTACTGAATTCTCAACACTCAATAGTGCTGGCATCAATGATCCCGAAGGACAGAAAAATATCACAACACTGAAGTGAAGTACGGGGCAACTTTTTACAGAAGCCTTTTGCTTCCATAAAGATGGTCCTAGTCACATTTCTTCTTCTTCACCTACAGAATAGGCATACATTTCCTTGGATATAGTATATGATTTATAGATTCATTGATTTAAAGAATATTATGAATTGGACATTTAATCATCTTTTCTGAACTGTGTACATTTTATCTATAAATTTGCGCTACTTGTACAAAGAAAAATTGAAATGAGCAAAGAAAACACGTGTACATGGAAATCAAAAGGGGCATAACATTTCCAAATAAGTTTTTTCTTTTCTTCTTTAAACAATAAAGACTTAATGATTCGTTTAGTAACAAGACGTGTGGGATGCGTTCATTGATATTTGTTTCTATATTTCAATAAACTGGTCAAAAAGCTTGTCTGTAGTTGTCTCGGGTATTTTGTTGAAATTGAATGTAAGACAACAAAATGTTTACTATGTGATATATTATAATTTAATCAACGAGCACTTCCTGATGAAACTTTTGCTGATTCGCTGTAGATAAAGTACAATTTTACAATTCTGATTAATTTCATGCATGTTACATTTCCCTAAAATTGCTTTTCAAAGTATGCAGAGCGTAGAAACATTTTTAATAAAATTTCTATTTCAGATCATAAAATATCATTCTTGGTTAACAAAATTGTAAAATGCCACCCTAATCTGATTCGCATTCAACGGAAGACACTAATAAAGTTAAAGATGATTCTTATAATAAAGTTGTGTTCTTCATTTACATGTATAATTTATACACTTTATTGTGTTAAATTCAATACACGTTAAAATGTAAATATTAAAGCACTTAAATTTACATCTTATACAGCTTAATTAAATTTATTACTTGATATACATTTTTATCTAAATAAGGTAAATCTGTAGTCAATAAGTCTACTTATATATGCCAACATAAGTCTTTTGTAAGCACATGACCGTATTTTCTAAATAAGAGTCGATTTCCGGAAACTGAAGCGTGTTAATGTAGAAATGTAATAGTCTTTGTATTGGGTGATTCTAAAATTTCTAATTTCGAAACAAAAAATGAAATTATGCTTTTAAAAACTGTTTCATAAATATACAAACACTTTGCTTATATTTTAAAAGGACTATGTCATTATTAAAAGATAACTTATTTATGTCATATCTGTCTTCATTCCTGACACAATTTTGCAGCTTATTTATTTTTCGTGTTGTCTTGAATTATCTAGCTGTATGAATTGGCGCTTTAAAATAGATGCATTATTTTTTCTTAGAGTTAGTGAAAAGTTCAATCGTCGGACAGAGGCTAACGACTTCAAGGCACGGAAAAATCATAATGTCCATTTCTAGCTGTTCAAAGAAAAGATATGAATATCATTGGTATTATTTAGAGATAAGTCATACCTGAAACATAGTAAAAATTTATCAAGTGATTTATCTGATATCGGAAAAAAATATTGTATCCAAGACAATTTTCAATATAATACAACTCTGATAATTCTATGAAGTATAAATATTTGTGTCAACAGCTTTGAGAACATAAATATTAAATCACATTTAAAGAATGATATTTATCACGTGAACAATTGAATTTTTGCAGTTTTTTTCAAATTAGATTGTTTTCAGAACGTGCAATGGTTTAGGTTACAACATGTCAATAACAAGATGATTATCCTCGTTAAATTAAATTAATTTAGAATAAGTGCTCCGGAATGCACTCGAATAACGGGTTAATCACCGTTCTTAAGAACAAACAAGCTATATCGTAATAATAACTTATATATGTCCTACATGTTGTTTGCCTAATTAAGAAGCAATGAACTGTTTTCAAGCACTTTTAAGCTAATGAAGACATACTTGTATAGACATATTATGAAAGATATTGCGATATTTGGAAACTTACAATCAATACTTCTAATACCAAAGGGAAACAACGAAATAATCATTTCACATATAAAAATGAACCAATCAAATTGCGAATATAAATACATCGGCATATATTTTAATAGACGTGGTTCTTTCGCTAAAAATAAGACACATATTGCAAAACAAGCTACAAGATCGATGTACAGCCCAATAAGAAATTCAAATCGATTAAATTTACCAAATGACTTGAAATTTGGGGATACAGTAATCTTGACGTTATTGAACGCGTACAGCTCAAATTTTGAAACATATCCTTAAAGTTAAACGTTCGACTACCAATTATTTCATATACAGTGAAACAGGATGCATGCCATTGCCTGTCGATATCGGGGAAAAATAGTTTCATTTTGGGCGCGTTTCCTTCAGAACGAAAATGGTTTAATTCCGAATAAATTGTCATACTTTTTTTATAATAATGTGCTAAGAAATACAGTAAATGACAATGATTTTGAACGTAATTATCCTTGGATTTATTATTTAAACTCAATACTAATAAAATGTGGTTTGAAATATGTTTGGAATGATCATAATTTTCCAGGTACCAAATTGTTGAAATTAACAGTAAGACAAAAGCTAAAAGACATTTTCTTAAATGAATGGTATTCAATGATAAATTAATCGAGCAATAGTTCTTTTTAGAAAATTTCGAAAAAGTCTTTTGAAAGTGAACCTTATCTCTCGTATTCCCAAAATGCAATAAGTTTTAATTTTATCAAATTCAGAACAAGAAACCAGAAATTGGACAAATGTTCATCTTTAAGAAAGACTGTGTATTTTTTGTAGTTATATAATTGATGATGAGTTTCATTATCTTCTCGAATAAAATAGATTTTCTAATGAAAGAAGACAATATATACAACCCAATTTTTATAGACGTCCTAATATGTAGAAATTAGAACATTTTTTTTCAACGAAAGACTCATCAGCATTTTACAAACTATGTAAATTCTTAATGATAATTATAAGAAATGTTAAAATGTAATCACATAACTATGTTTGCATTTTAAAGTCATGTGATTTTGCAATGTTCAGAGATGATTTTGTTTAACTGATATTAACTAATCACTTACTTTGCATTAAAGGTCCTAAAAATATTTGTTTCTTAGGCATAATGTGCCTCTTAGTAAATAACATGTAATTAATTAATGATTATTGTCTGATTTCAATGTTGCATTTAAATTTGTATAAATGTCTTGTTAAACGTTTTGATATTTATCCTCATATTTCATGTTGTGTACATATTTGAGTGAATAAAAATTATATTATTGTTGTTGTTGTTGTTTTATCGTCCTGCTGACATGACTTATTTTATTTTCTATACCAAACAAATTAATTACATTAACGAAATTAAGAGTATATAGACCTAGAATGTAAAATGATTCAGTTTGGAAAACGAAATTCAATATCAGATATTTATATAAAGAGCATTTCAATAGCCATAGAAATAAATAACATGTTGTGAATAGAATGGATTTATTTTATATTTATGAATAATCTTTCAGTTTTTGTTGTTTTTCTGTTGTTATTGCTGCAAAAAAAGAAGAAAAGAAAAAAACACACACATACAAAACATAAAACAAAACACAATGAGCACTGATTTGTAATTGTTGACGAGAAACAACGTAACCTTGATTGTAAAAAAGGTTGTTTTTAAACCATGTACCATTTAACGTACAATTATGTTTACCAGTTCCGTTTGATCATGGTCATATAGGTTTCAATAAATTATATTTTGTAAAAAACACTGTTTACCTTTTAATTACGAGCTGCACGAAATCACATGATGCAAAAGGTTATAAAAAGCTGATCTGACAAATTTAGTATGTTCGATTGAGTAAAAGAGACAATTTAAATGATACTTGACCAATAAGCATATCTTAACTTGATTTAATTGAGATTCAATTCTTGTTCAGGTTATGAAAAGTTTTGACGTTTTCATATTGTTAAAAATTGGGTATGTTTTGAATTTTGTCACGGAATATAAAATGTCTAGTAACTTTCGAAATTGTATGACGCTTGTTATACATTCCTTGACCTTTATTTTAATTATACAATTTCCTCTTACAATATGTTAAAAGGACATATAATGGATTGTTTATATGTCATATTTGCGTCACTATAATCCCTTGATAATAATAAATATATGGAATATAATCTGGAAGAAAATGAATATTACGCAACCTCTTCCGTCATTCAAAATTACCAATTATTAAACTGTATAAGAATTACTCATCGGGAAACTTTGGCTTGTCCAGAAATTTACATACGATGAACAAGATTGGTAACCGACTTTTCAATTTATAGGAAATCTGTTTTTCTTAAGAATATTTAATTTGATGAACACTTAAGAACACAGGACATGCTTTAAATGCCTGAAGTGTCTAGAGAAATTTTGTTATTGCATCTTGTTTATGTGGTATCTAATATAACAAATATTTCTGTGCCTTCGGTACTTATGATTTAGAAATGCGATTTAATGATTTTTAGACTTTAGTTTTGGATCCAATAATTTATAGTCAACGCGTGTAATCAAGACATACAAAGAACGATTAACGCAGTCTTCAAACTAGATTTGTCTAGCCACAAATATAAATATTTGGCAAAATTGAATAATTGTTCTCGAGTTAAAAATTATTCACATCAAACATTTATCGCTATTTGTTCACAATTATACAATGTCATAATATTTACATGCTGACATATTTAAATGCGTTTTCTGCATTTCTTGAGTAATACGTCTAACTCAGTGGTACATTTCTGTAGAACAATGAATCGTACAGTCTTCTAACAAAACCACCCGACTTATTTGGTTCAAACATCAAAAGTAACCAATAAGAAGTGAATATCAGACAAATGTTAGACATAGTTAAGCTGTTTATTGTATGGTTGTTTAAATTTCAGATAAATCATGTGAAAGTAGGCTAACTGTGAAAATAAACAATGCAATATGCTAGATATTTCCACCCACAGCAATTTGGCTTATATTCAATTAACTCTGCTTCCAATACTTTAAGACAAAACTTCTCACATACTCCCATATGTTACAATTAAATTGTTTTTATAAATTTATTCAATTCAATGCATCTGAAATGGAATTTTCTTAAGCAATGTGGTTACAGAAATATTCATTTCTATTAAACTGAAACAGAAACAATGCTCGAAAAACCACTTTTAACAAAATCCAAAGCATAAAAACAAAACTTGGATTGATCAAGGCTGTTCATTTAAGATAGTGGTTGGTGTAATCTTTCGCCCAAACCCCTAGCACCGACTTTAGCACAATTCAACATTTAATTCTGCAAAAGATTAAATTTAGAAACATCCGTACACAATATATTACAATGGTAGTCTGGTGTTAGTAGTTTTCGATCCGTATCACAACAGTAAGCCACATTGAATTTATCAGAGCACAGTTCAGCCACCGCATCGTTCCTGGGCAGGCTGTCAGGCAGTTGTACTAGATGCCTTCAATTTCGCAAGCAACTGAAACGTCTGTGTATACCAAAGCAGAGCTAAAGTGAGAATGCCGTAGAAATGATTTCATAATCAAGTACAATCGAATCCGGATCGCCCGATTTAGAAACATCCACCGACAAGTTTTTACAACGGTCGTCCCTATAATCATTACAGGCACTGTATGTCAAATCATTGTGAAAATATTTTCTGATTCGACATATTAGTTGATGATTTCTCATTTTATTTAAGTAAATTCAAGCTTAAACTTATTTAGAACTGCACCATTAAATTTATTGTCCCAGTAGAATTATGCAGAGAGTAGAATTATGCAGAGAGTATATAAAGACTTTTTAACTCTATTATATAACCTGTCGTGATCACGAATAAACAAATTTTGGCTTAGTTCAACTCAAATAGCTAGAATCATCGTAAAATTTATAATAAAAAGCCTTGAAAAATCACGATGCCATTTAACCCACTTAGGTTACTTAGATCTTATTCTCGATGCATCAGATGAAACGAAGTTAACTCAAGTTAAATACAAGTTAAATATTTATACGCCGGCAAAAGAATTTTTGTTAACGTCAATAATTGAAAATAGATAAATACAGAATCCCTAAAGAAAGCCCAACACGGCAAAATTGAAAATGTTGCAGGCTCGGTTTGATTGAGCCTGTTCATGGACGGTACTGGAAAGTGCAAGTTACCGTCCACGCCCCCAAGCACCGGCTTAAGCAGAATTCAACATTTAAACATGAAATAGTAAAATTTTGAATTTGGAAACATCCGCAGATGTGTTCATACGGCGGTTATCATGGAACCTTCAATGTGACACTTCCGTGCCATTCCATGAAAAGCGGCGTATGGTCCCCAAGTAATAAAAAGCGTGTGCCCTAAACGAGAAAACAATGGGCGGAACTAAATAAAATGGAATTTTGAAAGGGGATCAGAGGTTATGAAGCCTGCGTATCACAGATAAGACGTCCAAAGACAAATTTAAAAAGCAGGCAACATATCCTAAGGGTGATTCAACATTATTCAAGTAGGAATATTGGAACCACCCAACTAGAAAATGCCGAAAAGTTGAAACTAAAACTATCACAAGCACAACATTAATGTCGTGCTGAACGATCTTCAAGGATCGAAAATATAACATCATTGATTAAATGTACGGGGAGACTTTTTACAGCCGCCACACGGCACAAATAACACGGATGTGATCATAAAATAGATAAATACAGAATCCCTAAAGAAAGCCCAACAGGGCAAAATTGAAAATGTTGCAGGCTCGATTTGATTGAGCCTGTTCATGGACGGTACTGGAAAGTGCAAGTTACCGTCCACGCCCCCTAGCACCGGCTTAAGCAGAATTCAACATTTAAACATGAAATAGTAAAATTTTGAATTTGGAAACATCCGCAGATGTGTTCATACGGCGGTTATCATGGAACCTTCAATGTGACACTTCCGTGCCATTCCATGAAAAGCGGCGTATGGTCCCCAAGTAATAAAAAGCGTGTGCCCTAAACGAGAAAACAATGGGCGGAACTAAATAAAATGGAATTTTGAAAGGGGATCAGAGGTTATGAAGCCTGCGTATCACAGATAAGACGTCAAAAGACAAATTTAAAAAGCAGGCAACATATCCTAAGGGTGATTCAACATTATTCAAGTAGGAATATTGGAACCACCCAACTAGAAAATGCCGAAAAGTTGAAACTAAAACTATCACAAGCACAACAATAATGTCGTGCTGAACGATCTTCAAGGATCGAAAATATAACATCATTGATTAAATGTACGGGGAGACTTTTTACAGCCGCCACACGGCACAAATAACACGGATGTGATCATAAAATAGATAAATACAGAATCCCTAAAGAAAGCCAAACACGGCAAAATTGAAAATGTTGCAGGCTCGGTTCGATTGAGCCTGTTCATGGACGGTACTGGAAAGTGCAAGTTACCGTCGAAGTTACACAACTTGTGAAATATGTATACAGTATAAAAAAGTAAGGACAGGCCATATCTTATGCAGGAAAAAAGGCATACTAACATCCTTTGATCTTGCATAGTTACGTGTTGTGGCGATCATATATGAACATTTTATGTACACGAGGTCACAAATATTGCACTGTGTATATTATGAACAAAAATGAAAAGTTCGTAGAACACGAAATATCCCGCCCATCATATATTCTGTTAGTGACCTTTGACATACTGATCTTAAGATCAATAGGGGTCATCTGTGAATGATGATCAACATCCCTACCAACTTTAATGATCATAGGACACAACATACTGAAGCTTAGTTTTCTCTGAAAACCGGAACATAATAATCTTTATGATACATTAATATTTAAACAAAATATATAAATATAACGTATTTATACTGTACTTTCTTCAAACTTCAGTCACTTTCGTCAGGTTCACAATGAGCGAAAGAAAAATAGATATCTCAGCTAATGTATAATCATTATGCAAATAAATGAAGATTAAATCATCTTAATGATTTAAAAAAAATCAACCAAAACAAATTTAGTTTATAAAATAAACGTCTACAAACTGCAAGTTCAATATTAACGCTACAATAAATATTTTAACTTTCATTTCCTCTCGCGAAAGGAAGATCTCTAAACTTGTATACAGTATAAAAATTATGCAAATAATTTGATATTTAATCATCATAATCATTATTTTGGTAAAAAGTGTCAATAATTTATGAAAAATACGTCTACAAACTGCAAAATTATTATAAATTTTTCAATTGAAATACTATATTTAATATCTTATAAGTCACTTTCGTATTTTTCAGTGTAAGCGAAAGGAAGATAAAAATCAATATAAAAATCATGCAAACAAATGGGGTATCAATCATTATAATGAATATTTTTAATAATATTAATAATTCTTGATAATATACGTCTACAAACTGCAATATTAGCATAAATTCCAATTTAAAAGCTTTTTTATATGCCCGAAAGAATTTCGGGCATATTATGTTATACCCCCTGGCGTCCGTCCGTCCGTCTGTCTGTCTGTCCGCACTCACAGGAGAGTAATTATGTGGCTAGAGGGACAATAGGTAACTGTTCTTTCTCTTTGATGTCATTCTTTCCGTAATGCTTTTATGTGGCTATTTTCTTGTGTCTGGCTAAAAAGAACAATAGAGAGAACAATAGATTAGCCACATAATTACTGTCCTGTCAGAACGTCCGTCCGTCCGTCCGTCCGTTAGCAATTTGGTTTCCGGAGCATAACGTAAGTTCCATTTGGCTCACAACATTCAAACTTCATAGGATGATTGCCCATATTGGGTAGAATACACCTATTGATTTTGGGGTCACAAGGTCAAGGTCACTATCACCTTAAAACTGAAAACAGTTTCTGGAGCATAACTTTAGTTTCATTTGGCCCACAACATTCAAACTTCATAGGATGATTGTCCATATTGGGTAGAAGACCCCTATTGATTTTGGGGTCACAAGGTTAAAGGTCAAGATCACTATCCTTAAAACTTAAAACAGTTTCCGGAGCATAACTTAAGTCCCATTTGGCCCACAGTGTTCAAACTTCATAGGATGATTGTCCATATTGGGAAGAAGACCCCTATTGATTTTGGGGTCACAAGGTCAAAGGTCAAGGTCACTATTACATTAAAACTGAAAACAGTTTCCGGAGCATAACTTAAGTTCCATGTGGCCCACAGTGTTCAAACTTCATAGGATGAATGTCCATATTTGGTAGGAGACCCCTTTTGACTTTGGGGTCACAAGGTCAAAGGTCAAGGTCACTATTACCTTAATACTGAAAACAGTTTCAGGAGCATAACTAAAGTTCCATTTGGCCCACAATATTCAAACTTCATAGGATGAATGTCCATATTGGGTAGGAGACCCCTATTGATTTTGTGGTCGGTCAAGGTCACTATTACCTTAAAACTGAAAACAGTTTCTGGAGCATAACTTAAGGTCTATTTGGCCAACAATATTCAAACTTCATAGGATGATTGTCCATATTGGGCAGAATACCCCTATTGATTTTGGGGTCACAAGGTCAAAGGTCCAGGTCACTATTACTTTAAAACTGAAAACAGTTTCCGGAGCATAACTTAATTTCTATTTGGCCCACAATATTCAAACTTTATAGGAGGATTGCTATTGAAGGAGGTAATACTTTATTTAATTTATGAAATGTCTTACAAATCCTTAATATAAAAAAGGGACTTTCGGGCATATAATGCTCCGCCTAGCGGTGCTCTTGTTATATCTTATGAGGGACTTTCGTATTTTTTAATGTGAGCGAAAGGAAGATCTCAAAACTTGTGTATAGAAATAATGCAAAAAAATTACGATTAAATCAATTTATTTTATGCTTTTCAGTGGATTACTGAATTATCCGTGAAAATTATATTTGATAATTTCACAGTAAAAATTATCAAAAAATAATTTCACACTTTTCAATGACGAAACTACTTTTAAAAGATTTTCCCCATGTGGTACCTCAATTTTATTTCAATTCTGACAATGTCAGGCTGTTTAATGAAAAAGCAAAGCTGTAATTGATAAATAACTTAAATGTCAAAAGTAATAAAAAGAAGAAAACTTACTTCTATTCATTCAAATTCCAATCACCAAATTTCGTCTCTAAATTTTTTTGTTTCAATTTTTACAGTCTGAAAAATACATTTCTTCCACATGCAAAACTGCTCTTGATGACATTTGGGCATATTAAAGTATCAACGAGCAATAACTGTCGTATGCTTTATGAAAATTTGCAAAGCAATGGCAGCTATCTGCTCGTAAAATAAGTAAACTACCCAGCGTTCCTGAGTCAGCTTCCAAGTTTTCCATTTTCCTATCTGCATTTTTGAATGTTTTCACATCTGTCAACACTTATTTTTTGTCTGTTAAATCCTCAAATAAGTTTTCTTTCTTTTAAAAAGGTGTATGACTAACAAATCCAAATGATATCCCTCTGAATCAAACAAAATTATTTTCGTCCCATGAAATACACAACTTTAAAAAATGGCCTCCGCTTACATTTAACAAAGCCAGGTCTAATATAAATTCGCAGTAAGTAACAGAAATTTGGATGGATGGTTGGACTTTTTCTCCTACAAGAATTGTTTGTTTTTATTATTAAAACAAGCAAACATTCATATTTTTTAATAAAATGAATAATATCACCGTCATTTAACGTTGATTGCCGAACTTATTTTCAGCTCAAGACTTCTTGTATTTAATGAGAAATTCCGACTAAATGGGGCTCTCAATGGGGAAAACAGATTTTAATATTAACGTTAATATTATGGAAATTTCGTTTTAACTTGTTTTTAAGCATAAAATAAAAAGAAAATGTGTTTGTTTGTTGTGTAAGATGTAATTTTATTTCATCTCGTGAACTTTAAAAACAGTATTCCCACTCGTGGCTACGCCACTCGTGAGAATACTGTTTTTAAAGCCCACTCGATGAAATAAAATTTCATCTTACACACAAACAAACAAATATCCTCTATATTATGATTATTTATTGATAATAAATATAATTAGTTTCAATCTAATATTATTCGTCTGCAAACTGCAATTTAATTGTAAAATTCTATTAGAACGCTATAATACATACTTTTTAAGTCACTTTCGCTCACTTTCGTCAAAAAGGTCACTTTCGTATTTTAATTTGTTTAATTTGTTTACTTTATATGGAGGATTAAACATTGGCCATTTATTCTACCTTGCTTTTAGATATGTTCCATATTAGCTTTACATGGCGTTTCTTAAAGTACGTTCAGTCATTATTTTGGTTCGGTAACCGGCTTAACATGTTGGTTAAGTGTGTTTAATAGCATAACATTTAAAAACAAAAGGCAAACGATTGTTTATTGCTCAGATAGCATAACAAAATGCTCGTAACATGCTTAAAGTATTTGTCATTAAGTTTAGTGAGCTTACATGTACTATGTTTATGTAATGCAGCAAAATAGAGCACACACTTTGAATTTGTTCCGATTGGTTGATTAAATGTTAACCATATGTGCTAACTTAAAGCAATTCACGTGATTTATACATAACTTTGTCACACCAGAATGATAAAATTAAGGTATTAAGATCAAATAATCATAAAATCTAATCCCATTCAGATATGTTTAGATTTTATTTCTCTGAAGCAGTTACTTAACGAAGAAACTAAGAAGCTTAATAGCTTTTGAAGCTACTAAAGCCCATTTATTTTGCTCATACGAAAGGTATGTTGCAGTTATGTCGTAAATTTTGTGACCAAAGTAGACAAAAATACAATAAGGTTATTCGGCGTGAACTGTAGTTTGCACTTGACAGTTTCGTCCATGAACGAGCCTGCAACATTTTAAATTTTGGATTTTCTTTTAGGATTGCTATTTTCTCTATTTTATCGCCACATCAGCGTTTTTTGTGTGTAGTGGCGACATGTATGAATCATTTCTCCGTCGTCTGTCTGTCTGTACGACCGTCTCAAAACTTTGGTTGCCTGAAACACAAAAGCTTGTACGGATTTCTTCTCAAAACTACTGTAGCAATTTCATCCAAACTTTACAGGAATGATATATACAAAGTCTGGTTATTTTCTCGAGCTATGGCCCTTTGTTTATTTTTATTGCCCTTTAATATAAAATGTGTTTTGCTCTGTTAATGCTTGTTTGGGTCTCAGAAGCTGCAACATGCGATTAGCTACCATAAGACGACACCTGTCATCACTTATCTCCTTTGTGATATATTTCAACCTCTTCCGGAAAATTAACCTGTTCTTTCCTACAATGACATGCTGTTACATTTACTAGAAATTATTAACAGTTTATGTTAGGTTTTGCATGAATATTAGTAAAAATTTCAATGAAAAATATATTACATAAAATTAACAAACAAAAATTCTTCAACTAAATATCAAGATTTAGATAAGTAAAACATTCTGTGTTAAATCTACTTTTATCTAAATAAGCAAAGTGTATTTGAAAAAGTTATATAGACGCAAAATATATGATAAACAAGATCAACAAGGAAAGGCGGCGTTCAATGAACGCAACCCCATACGACCCAGCAACAAGAACCAGTGGCAAGGAGCCCAGGCGGACCCAAAACAAAAACAGGACAGGGCACAAGACAGATTAATCACTATAATGATAAATAATTTGTAACTTTTATTCTTTTTCTTAAAAGTAGGAGTCGTTTTTCACTGAGTAATAGCAATAATACTACATGTATTTTGTTTAAGGAATCTTTATATTGTGTGATTCTGGTATTTCAATGTACGTAGAAAGGAATCTATATAATAATCGTTTTAAACAGATGACTGATGTAAGTATGTGAACCTTTATAAGTATCCTTTCATGGATTTTTAAGATGAATATGTTATTAACAAAAGTACACCTCACGTTCAATCTGTTGAAACGGTTGCATGTTTGCATTCCAGATCAATAGCAATTTTGCACAGCTTATTCTTTGTTTAAACAAGCCAAAAGAAATGCTTCGTTACTTTGTATAACTTAATTATTCTAAATTATGACGGAATATATTTTTCAGATTGCGAGAACAGTTCAATCACCGGGCAGAAGTTAACGACTTCATATGATAGAAAAATCATGACGTTGTCCATTTCTTGTGATTCAAAGAGCAAATATAAAATATGAATGTTATTATTTTAAAGATTAGTAAGACATACAATATTGCGACTTAAGATGGGTTTTTACACGTGTCGTTTCCCTGGTGGACATTTACAAGAAAGATAAATCTTATATCATAAAAGAATATTGATTCTTTCTGTATTTAAAACATCCTTCTCAGTATTTGTATTTCGCCTATATACTTATATGAACTATTTGTCACCAGCTCTGAGAAAATTGTTATTATTTGCTCAAGAATGATGCTATCATTTACTTAGAAAAAGCTTTAAAACATTATTTGTTTACAGAACGCTACATGACATAGGTCACAAAAGTCCAATAACATGACAAGAGTCCTCGTGAAATAAAATAATTATTATTATTCTACTGTGGAATTGCTATGTTATTGAGGCAGATACAAACTGAATCACTTGACTACATTGTATATCCCCTATTATTATAGTTGAAACCATTTTTAAAACGGAACATGTTCATTTCTATCTTTGTATTTGTTTTAAAGGTCAGCCTTTTCGCTACCGACAAGACGCTTATAAACCCGTCCTAATTTGCGTTTTTGAGTAGTATACTTGTCCTGGGATAGAATATCTGATTTATAAGTTTATTAATTAAAAACGTTAACATAATTTAACATAAAATCATATTGTCTAAACTTTATATTAAATTTACGTTATCTGTAAAAGTATCTTAGATTTAAACACGTTTAAAGCGACATTAAGTTTTCCTAACGGTAAAATATGTTTTCTTCAGATAAATTAGTTCATATCAATGGCAAAATAAAAAATGATAATTATAGAAGCAAACGAACATTGTAACATTTTAACTCTGCAACATTTTCAATTTTGCCGTTTTGGCTTTCTTTAGGGATTCTTATTTCCTGTATTTTGTAGCCCACGCCTACTAAACAGTGGCTCTTTCACATGCCGGTGAACTGTATACATGATAGCCGTCGACACTTCGGTTGTAGAGCCATCGACCAAAACAATGCTGAAAAGGGTAAACACAGTTTCTTAAAATATCCTATTTAATAGAACATGCTTGTTTTTCAAAAATCAAAGAATGCTTTGCCACGAACAATATTTTTCTCATCATTTTGGATGCAATTTTGATACGAAATACCCAAAATGACGTTGCTAGGACTTTAAGCAATTATCAACTAGTGTGTTTTCTTTCGCGAGGAGACACATCTTGAGTGATTTCTCTACCATAAAGTTAATGTTGACCCACATAATATTGGATGTAACATTGTGCCTACCTCACCTTTGGCTTAACACTATACATATTTCAAAGAGATTTCTTAAAAATGAAATATTTAATTTTATTCAAGTGTGATCCAGCCATTGACACGGTGCTTGCGCCATGGTCAAAGTGAAAGAGCTCTCGAAAATATGATGGAGTCTATACAAGCATATAATTTTGATATTAATAAATAGACAAAATTGCATGAGTTGAACAAGACTTACTTTTATGAAATGTTTTCAAAGAGATTTCTTAAAAATGAAATATTTAATTTTATTCAAATGTGATCCAGCCATTGACACGGTGCTTGCGCCATCGTCAAAGTGAAAGAGCTCTCGAAAATATGATGGAGCCTATACAAGCATATAATTTTGATATTAATAAATAGACAAAATTGCATGAGTTGAACAAGACTTACTTTTATGAAATGTTTAAGTGTGGTGTTTAGCACGAAGTACATTACGCCAAAGCAATGCAACACTATTTAAAAGTTAGTGTCAAAACAATGAAAATTAAATCAAGAATGAATCTCCAGCACACAATTAGGCGAAAACCAATAAAAGAATGCACACACAGGGACCATGTTTCAAAAAGCAAATCAAATAATCTTTATAAAAGACACCATTGTTTGCAAATTTAACATTCACACTTAAGATATCATTAAAAAAGGACATTAATTATTTTATATTATTTGCTAAATTATACTATGTGTTTTAATGTATACAATGTATTTATCATATTTCACCGGTTTTTGGTATTCTCATAATTATTATTATACAAAAGGGATAAAAGATAAAGTTTTTTTGGCTAAAATGTCATCCAAATTCGTCTTTGAAAAAGTGGATAGAATGATCGTACATTTTGTCCATGTATACAAAAAAACATGTGTCATTTCAATAATGTTCATCGCTTTATGACATATAAAAGCTGAAATTTATCTAGTCGGCGCTAATGTGTAGATTATAAGTTACTAAATCGATGTAATATAGGGACGATTATTAACCTTGCAACTGACAAGATCTGTGTATCATACAACAATGTATGTTAATGTGAAATGGAAATTAAGAGAATATTATCGACAGTTTTCCTATATAATCAAGCTCTTGAAAAACACAACAACGTGGATTCATTTCTTTAAATTTTCATGTTTGAAATCGCGTTGTAGTTTGCGTTTGAATTACATTAACTATGCTAAAATATTAACAGCAGTACTAACAGTAAGGTGGACATACAACGCGATTTCAAACATGAAAATTTAAAGAAATGAATCCACGTTTTTGTGTAATATAATTATACCAAACCAAATTTATAACCTACCTGTACCGAGCGGTAAATTTCAGGTAGTATCTGCCATCACTGCAGTGATCTGCCATCACTGGCGCCGGTAATATGGTGTGATGTTGTCACTTTTGTCGTTCAATGAATACATATGAATATGTTTGTTATTATTAATTGGTCAGTCAATCCCACGATATTACTACTGCCAGATGAATGGAAACAGGCTCGGTTTTCTTAGTAAACACTTATCAAAACATTTATCGCATATCGTAAAATCATAAAGATTCATTTTGTTTTCAAGACACTTTTCAATCATTCAATGGACAATTGTAGGACAATTTTTGAGAATAAAATAATCATTTCTGCTCTGAAGAAACATGTTTATAATGTTAAAACAACTTAATTTTGCCAGTATTTCTAAATACGTTTGTTTTCAAAACGTGACCTGACGCATATAACATCATGTAAATAACACAATAGTAATTCTAGTCCTATTATATTTTTAATATAAGTAATTTGGAATGCATTCGAATAACGCGTTATTTTTATTCTACTTGCCGTTTGCCTTAATTAGAAACAATAAGCTATAATCAAGCCAATTTGAGCTAATTAAGACGTTCTCGTATATATCTTATCTTCCTGCTGACATGGCATATTTTATTGTCTTTGCCACACAAATTTTATTAAAGATAATCAAATTGAGAAATTCGGAAAACGAATATTAGATATTTATTTAGTTACAAGATTTCTATTGCCATGGAAATAAATAACATGCTCTGGACAGGATCAAATCATTTTATAAAGTATTTTTATAAGTTGTAATAAGTCAAACATTTTGACTTTAATTTGATTACTAAATTTTATTCAAATCCTTTTTCACGTGTTCCATTTCTTTTAGGAACCAAGAAAGGAAGTTCTTAAGGCCTAGTTGATCCTGGAATACTTTAAATAAGGTTTCATGTTTGTTTCATTTCCTTTTATCACCCTTTAACGGATTTTTCTACCAAACAGGCGCAGATTTTTGTATTTGAAATGATCTTATTTATTTGTTGTTTTTTGTTGTTGCTGTTGTTGTCGTTGATGTTGTTGCTGCAAAGAGAAAAGCCGACAACGATTGCTGCCTTAATACTTGTTGAGTAGAGATGTCGTTCGGTTTATGAACTAAACAACAATGACATTGTAAAATTTACATATTTTTGGCTGTTAGTTGTGCAATTAAAACAAAACACAATATTGTTATGGTAGAAAAGATCAAGCTCGGACGGTTTTTTCTTCAATATTTAATTGTTTAGCGAATCGAAACTTTTAATAGCATTTGAAAATTGTTGATCTGTGATGTTTTTAGAAAATTAGAAAACAATAGAAAGGAGAAAATAAATTGACCGAATCAATTTTAGTTGTCACTGTTGATGGATGAGATGAATAAAATGAGGGTTATATAGATTTTAATCAATACACCTTTTAAACATAATTATGTGTGGTGACGTGGCTGAGTGATTACCGCTTCGGAATAGTAATATAAGGATCACTGATCTCGTGGGTTCAAATCCTGTCATGGTCAGGCCGTTGTTTTTATTGAGCAAGAAATTCATTGCTTTGTACTGGTTGGTTCCAGGAACGGATTCGAAAGGTTTCAATAAGCTTGAACAAATGGAATTTGTATCAACTAACCTAAACATAATTGTTATATTTTTGAAAGATACGCCGTCTTACACATGAACCAAATGCATCCCAAAAATCAAAGTTGCTAACTGTATACAGCCAATCATCAGTTTGACAAGGTCATACCGACTGTTCTTCATATACTGAGCAGCACATACTTAATATCATTGCATTAAAACCAAATTATAATTATTTCTGTTTATATTATTTAATATCAACCCTGCACTATAAAGACACTTTCTTACAAATTTTTATCTTAATTCCGTTATTCCGTTATCTTGATCAAGATGAATATAATTTATATGGACAAAAACACAATCATTGTTCAATACCTTCTTTTTAATAACGAGATATAAAGTTACAAAACATCACTAGAATGTATTTAATAAAAGCAACTGCCAGGTGCAACAGCACAGTTAAAGTTATAATATACGAGCTAGCAAGGTACGGATTAAATTTGTTTTGAGTTATTTGAATTTCTTACTTATTCGCACAAGACATTTATCCATTTGGAAACATTCTGACATGAATGAAATGTAAACACTGTTGCTCAGTTACAATTAAATGACAATTCTAATTTTGAAAATAATTATGACATTGTGATACTGGTAGATGGTAAAACTTTCAAGTAAACCTATGTTAAGTTCACAAGTACTTGTATTAATGTGTATTTTCAAAATGAAACTAAATTAAAATAAAAATATACTTTTTTCTCTAAGAATTACAATAAAATATTCAAAAGTAACTTAACTTGACATTATGCCAATCCGAGAATTAATTTTGAATGTTCAGCCAGAAATCAAAAGAACATTTTGCCATGATTGACTTCAACGACATATTTTCCTTGGCAAAACTAATCAATAACTTCTGTGACGTAAGACTATATATTTGAATATATAAATTGTTATGCATCGATAGCATTCAATTGTGACTGTCCGGTTAGCTCAATAGGTAGAGCGTTAAGATAAATAGCTAATTTAGCTTAACTTGATAACAATTAATTGAGCATAATGTGAATTTTAAATTAATAGAAATCTTTATACATCTGTCGTTTTGATATATACTCGGCTGGTATATACTTAATTCTTGATTATGTTTAATTATATTTAATTGTATCATAGTTTCTGTTGAAAATGTATCAAAGTTAAATCGTTTACATATACATGCACAGTGCGTTAACTGGTGAGTAGGTATTAGTTACCCGCACTCCAGAGCATGCCTATTGATTAGCTAATATTTGCTGGGGTTTATTTATTGTGACGGAAGAGAAAGGAAAGCGATAGAAAAGTCATTATCAGATGCCCCTTCATTGGTTCCTTTTTTCTGGGGTTTCATATTGTGACAATAGGGAGCGTGATTTTATGTTTGACTATGATACAAAAGAGAAAGAACATCAAACGCTCGACAATCTGATTAATACTTTGGGCTACGCCCACTCGTACAAATCAGATAGCCTCGTGTTTCGATGCTCTTTCTATTATTTAATTCTAAAAAAAACTTTGGTTAAATACCGGTAGGTGGTTTAACATATAAATGTTTAAAAGATAAATAGAACATAATGCAAAACTCTTAGTTTTTATATAAATTGAACAAAAAACAATAAGTACTTACAAAGAAAATATTATTTTGAAGAGCTCATTTTCTGTAGATATTTTTAATTAAACAAGTTTACTGCACATATCCTTAGGACCATTTATAAAATAGGAAAATGTTTTAGCAAAAGAAATATAATATCATAAATCTTAATTTTCATTTATTATTTTTATTCACTCAACCACCCATGTAAGGTTAAGCTCGAAAGGCCTATGGGTGCATTTGTAAAGCTTTTTCGACTTTTATTATTTTCTCCAGTATATGCAGTATTCAGCATTGAATCAAGTATCGTTTATAATTGAATCAATACCAATGCTAAGAATAAAGAACCACTTTGCATTGAATCAAAAAACATTTTTGATCAAAGTCTATAAACCTGTTCTTGTCTGAAACAACTGCACTTTTGCTTATAAGATATCAATGCAGTTTTAAAATAACTTTAACACATTTATCGGTGAATTAAATGTAAGACAGATTATGAATGTAAAACATAGTGTTATAACTATGGCAAAAAGCTATTCACGCAAACATCTGAAAAAGGGAGGGATTTTTAACAAACAAAACCATTCTACGTGAACTTTGTTTTAGTTTTACATATTATTTTTTCTCAAATATCTTGTACTATATATTTATTGTAGTCCCTGACCTAGATAAGGAATAAACTCAAAGTACATAAATGTTTTTCTACATGTCTCGTTAGTGTCATTTCAATCCCTTAATCTCACAGCGCAATGATTATTCCACCATTTTCTCTTGCTCTTATGTCATGTTCTACGTAGTTACATCATTCAAATATACCAATTATTAACAAATACAAGTTATAATTATTTGACTTTTCTTTACGTTTACAGTAGAATAATTGACCTATAACATATACTTTTATCTGAAAGATTAGTTGACAAATAAGCAAGTTTATATGAAAATCAAAACAATTTTTAAGCCATATTTTTCAACACAAAAAAGGATAGGCTAAATCAAATTGAGTCTGCAATTTTCGTATTATTGTGGTGTTTTCATTGCCTACAAGGAATCTTCCATTCAACAGATTTTTATGCTTTACATCAGCAGGCAAATGTCAAGTCCCACGTGGCAGCCGTTAAAAAAAGAGTCGTTGGATTTTAACTTTATTTTATATAAACAGACTCAAACAAATCTGCAGTAATAATGTCTTTTGTTATATTCATTTGTTCCGGTGGATCTGCTCTTTTCCAGATTTAACACTAAACCGATAACCATTTGGCAGTGTGAACGCTCTTTTTATATCGGTTAAGATTTTTGTTGAGTAGTAAACATGTTAAAAACGTCATATTTCATGCACAATATCGTATCTCAACTATATCAGGACAGATGATGCATAAAAGAGAAACATATTTACATTTGTTTTTCGTGTCATATAATGAAACGACCCTTCGATGAAAATACGGGTTTACCTAAAATATGCACTTGTTTACAATATGCTAACAATATCTTGACAAAATGATATATTTCATGTGGTAAAATAAGAATAAAATATATGTCTGATTTTCCACCGGAATAGTATCGTTTATTTGTCTTGAAATTATTGCAAGATTCATTTATTTGTATTAATGCTAGTTAACCCTAAAGGCTTTTTTATGTTATGCACAAAAACATCGTGTAATAAATATTTTATTACGAGTCATAAAGAAACATTCTTTAATTAACAAATCGTAAAATGCTATGTAAATCTGATTTGCATTATACCCAGTACATTATTACAGTGGCGAAAGTACATTGTGTAACAGAAATTTAGTTTGAGGCATTAAATAAAATTCCTGTTTAAACAAATCGTAGAAATGTTATTTCAGTTTGACAAGAATTTTAACTAATGAAATTTAAATGGCGAATGTCTTTTATTCTGATGATAAAGTTTAGTTCTTCATTATGTAATATATTATGCTAATTTGATATTATTATATTAACATTTAAACAAAACCCTATTCAATTTGAATTACATTTAAAACAGATTGAATTAATTTACTATTTAATCTACCTTTTATGTAATTAAGCTAAGTCTGTAATATATATTTTTAAATGCATTTGTAGACGTTAGTGCCATTAATTTATAGAAAAGAGTCGATTTCTTGCGATTGAAGCTGGCTAATGACAAAAGCACCATTTTGGAAAAAGAATCTTTGTATTGTCGAAATTTGTGTGACTCTGATATTTCAAAAATTCGCAAAATTGATGTTATAATGCAATAATTTTATTATAAAACTTGTTTGTTAAATATATGACTACACTTTGGTTATAGTTTAGCTTATATTTTAGCTTATATTTTAGAATAATTAAGTCATTATCATAAGACAAAGTGTTAAATTATATGTGACACTATTTCTTAGTGCCTTTTTTATTCATGGCAGAAAAGAGTGCTACAATACGCTGTATGATTTAACTGTTTTAAATTGAGTATGACTTTTTTGAATTTAATCTTCGGACTTTGTTATAAATACCCGAAGAATGGAAACAGCCCCCGTTTACATGGTAAACATTTGATTGTTATAATTACTTACTTTACACACTTTCTTTTCCTTTTTGTGTCTGATCTAGTAGCAAGAAACTATAATCGAGCCGGTTTAAATACTTAGACATACTTGTCTATATCATATCATCCTGCTGACATGACATATTTTATTTTCTTTACCACACAAATTAGTTACGATATAAAAGGCAAATAAAGTTTAACTAAGAATTTGAAAAGTTTCAGCACATATGACACATATTTGATATTGAAACCTTAGGCATATATTAAGTAATAACATGTTCTGAACAGAATGGATATTTCAAGAAGTAATGATTTGTAATCAACGACTTTATTCAAATTTAATCATCCTTTGTTGATGTATTTTTCTGTATTAAACTAACTCCTTGATGAATTCCCGAAGAAAACTTTTTGTTCCATCTTTCTGTTTATTGCTTTTTTCCTCTTTTTTCTGCTGAAAATAAGACAATGAGAGCCGCTTGTTTATTTGTTGCCGGGAATTTCTTTATTATCAGCTAAAATGCTAATGGTAATTGGAGTGTAAAAGGAGTGTTTGTATACCATGAATCAATAATTCTGCAATAAGAAATACAATGCAATTAGAACCATTTGAAAAATGGTTGATTTTTTAATGTCGAACATTTTCTTTACTTATAAGAAAATAAACTAAATATAGAGAATGAATCGCCCAGAGCAAATTCATTCGTACAGGAGACAGATGAATAAAAGGATTTTTGTACCGGCAGATGCTTTGTCGGCGACCTTCGCGTTGCCTTTGGGTCTTTGTTTTAATTTTTTTTAAAGAATTTGACCATTCACCACCCAACTTCTAACCATCCAATGTTCTTTATCTAAAGATGTTAATTCCCGAAACGATCCAGCCAGCTAGTGAAAACCAAGAATTTCACGTTTTCAGGGTACAGTGTCTTTAATATAAAATCAATTGCCTTGCATTTAATTAGTCTCCAATAGAATACAATCTATCACCAGTTTGACAAGTTCACACCGACTGTTTCTCAATTTTCTAAGCAACACAGACTTAATGACGTTGCGTTTTAAACAATGCATATTTTTGGTCATCAATCATTAACTATAAAACAAACTTTATTATACATTTCTTTCTTTATTCATATCAGCAGTTTTATTATGTTCTTTCTTATTTCCATATATTTTTACGAAAAAGATATGGCAACAAAGTTTTCTGCAAGTTTCCGTGGTATATTTTTTTCAAGGGTATCATTCTTCTTCAAGATTTTTTGTTTTTATTTTGCACCGGCCTGGATGACAAATATTTCAATTCATCCATATTTTTATCTATTAAGAGATTTGTTCAAAATGTTTGTCAACAGAGACTTTCTAAGATTTGATTATCTTGATTATCTGTATGTTTACACCCGGGATAACATTTGGTTTTATAATAGATATTAGAGAAGTTGTGTGTGTTTGTTTTATTGCGCACCGACATTGTACTGGCCATATGGCGCCGGAATAGGAAAGATAATTTTTACAAACCTCGGGTCTTAAAAACTTTAAGCAACACAAGTGGGCAAAACGATCTTATCTGCTTGAGCTAAGAGATGAATAAACTTCACTAATAACAACCCATTTAGTCGCCTCCTACGATTAAGCAGGGATCAACGGTGGCCACAATTTTCATATATCCACCGTATGTCCCAATGTGAAAGTAACAGGCGACTAAAATGGATTCAAATAAATGTATCAATTTTGACGTACAATTCACAGTAGCTTAGGCTATATTAAAACAAATATAAATGAGTGTTACATGAAGTATCAACTTCTGAAACAAGGCAGTCTGAAGGACAGCTAAATCCCCTTCCAGAGTTAATATGTTTGTGTACTTATTTACCCTGGATGTTGTGCCATTCATATCATAAGCACATTGTCTCACGATGGTGATTATATGTGCCCAGTTATTGAAAATCATCCATGACGTCAAAGGTTATGGAGAACATTTAACCTTGACCTTGGAGGTAGCAACCTGGATGTTTAGCTCTGCAGATTGTGTCATGGTGGAGATCATTTGTGCCGAGTAATTTTAAAAGCTTTGAGATATATAAATAGATGTTTTTACATTAGACCTTTGAGAGTGACCCTAACCTTGAGGGTTGTGACTTGATTTATATGCTCTAAAAATGGTGTCATGACCTTTATTTGTGACATTGACCTTGGGGATAGCAACCAAATTTTTGCGCTCTGCACATCGTTTCATTATGGTGATTATTTTTGCCAAGTTATTAAAAAAATCAGTTGTTTAAAAGTAATGGAGTAAACTTTGAAATGTAGACTTTCTAACATTTTACCTTTAAGTATGACCTTGACCTTTGAGATAGCAATCCAATTATTGCGCACTGCACAGCGGCTCATAATGGTGAATACTTTTGCCAAAAAACTTTTCGGCGGTTTAAAAGTTATGGAGTTGATACGAAATGTTGACTTTTAACAGTTAACCTTTAAGTGTGACCTTGACCTTGGGGGGTAGCAACATAATTATTGCGCACTGCACATCCTCTCATTATGGTGATCACGTGTGCCAAGTTATTTCATAAAACAAAATTAAACTATTTAGAAGTTATGGAGAGTGTTACGACCAGACAGACCTACGGACTGACAGAATGAGGCCGTTTCTATAATCCGCTACGCGGAAGGGGGTTAAACACAAAGCTCAAAGATCAAAATATTATTTAACATTGAATCTAGTATTATTTATCATTGAATCATTTACATTACATTCTAACATTAATATAGGATCAAATTTCCATACGCATTAAATAAAGTATCATAAAATTATGATATTAAATCAAGTAACATGAAACATAAAATCAAGCATCATTTAACATGTATCAGATATCATTTAGCATTGAATCAATATCATTAAAGCATTGAATCCAGCATATTTTATAGTATTGAATAATTTAGCACAGTTATTATTGAATCAAGTTTCATTTTTATTTAATCATATATCATTTAGAATTAAATCTAGGAAAACTAGTATCATTTAGCAATAAAACAAGTAATTTAGCATCGTTTAGCATTTTACCATTGAATCATGTATCATTTAGTATTTAGTCTGGACTCATTAAGCATTCTATCAGAATCAATACTTAAAATTAAGTACCACTAAGCATTATTTACAATCTTTGGATTACAATTTTGTATTGTATTATTTTGCCTCTTCCTCAGGTATGTTCAATATGCATATATCAGGGATTTTTCCATTTGGATTGTATGTATTAGGAATTTAATTCACACCTCCATTATAATATCTTTTTATTACCCTTCACATTGTTCGTAATGTTAATTTCCCATTGGCCTCTGAGAGTTATTCTTACTGTTAATGCAAGTGTACCACGTGACCAAGAAATTTATACTGTTACAGGGGTACCAGTACTTTTTAATAGTATAAAATCTGGTCACATGGTCTATTTCTAAATAAAAGAAAATAAAATGGCCGCCACTTTTTTCTCGATTGATGTTATTTTCGAAGTTGATCACAAAAGGGCATCATCAGAGCTACTATGACCACCCATAAGATTTAGTTGCTTGCACCCTGGAGCGATTTTCGCGTATAGAATATCTTTTTGTTGAATAGTCGAAAAGTAAACATCCGTTTTCTTCGGAAGTTATTGCAATGTGAATAATTATGTGTCAAACTGGAACATGCAGACGAGTAAAGGATTATTTAGCAATTTTAATCAGTGAAACATTTCAAATATGCTGGACATACATAGGATATCATCGTTATTTTGAAAATACATAGGTCAAAAACCGTGCGAAGACTATTCTGGATACCGAAGGATCAGATTTCACTGATCATAACCGTATAAATGGGTTTGTGTTTTGTTTTCTAAATAATACACAGCTTATTGTATGTTTATGACTGGTAGATATCATCAATTGCTTAAAGAATAAAAGAGAATTAACTTCTCAAGTAGGCCGACGGTACACTTACAACTTGCAAGGTAAGGAGAGTTTAGTTATTGTTACTCTTGGTGTATTTAGTTGACAATTTCAGATCATCACAGTATTTGTTCGGGGGAATGAAATAAATAACACATGGGTTTTTGTGTAACAGTAAAAATATCATTCCTCGTAAAAATACTGTTACCCTCGGCTTCGCCTCGGGGTAACAGTATTTTCCTCGGGATGATATTTTTACTGTTACCCACAAACCCATGTGTTATTTATATAATAATACACTTGTATATCATTCTTTTTCTTGAAAAGGTGCAAAAACATATTTCAAATTGCTAAGAGAACTAAGATAAAAATATACTATAAGGTTGATTTTGAGTCCATGGTTGATAACACAAAAGAATGCATTGTTTGAAATGTAATGTTATCAAATCAGTGCTGCTCAGTTAATGAGGAACAATCGGTTTGAACTTATCGAACTGATGATTGATTGTATACAGTTAGAAACTTTATTTACTTGGAATCCATTTAGTTTTTAATGACACACATTTTACACCTCAAGTTTGTAATTGTTTTGTTTCCTCAAACTAACAGGAGACATTATATAGAAGTAACATTTAGAAATACGGACGTTCATGTTGGGTGTGAAATGTTTAAAATTTAAATAAACCTTTTTTTATTAGTATACATAACGACATTTTATTGTACTAAAGAACGGTGATTAACGCGTTATTCGAAAGCATTACAAATAATAATTAATTTGATTAGAATAGTCTTATTAACATCTTACAATCTGTGTCATTTCACGTTCTGAAAACAAATTAATTAGAAAAGCCTACTCTAAATTAAGTTCTTTACGTGATAAACATCTTTCTTGCTATAATATATATTCTCAAAGCTTTTGACACAAATATTTATATTTCCTACAATTGCCTAAAGAATAAACTGAGTGTCATACTGTATGAGAAGCATGTCATGAACATTTTATGAATTTTTACAAGGTAAATGAAATTTGTTTCTGTTCATCTAAAGGCCGCACTTTTTGTAGGTGTGACTAATATATTGATAATAACAATCATATTTTGTCTGTTCTTTAACCCACAAGAAATGGACAGCATTATGATTGCCAATGGCCTTTGTCCGATGATAGAACTTTTCACTGATTCTTACAAAAGTCATATTCTACTTGAAACTGTTCAAACATACTGCGTAATGTAGCTCCTTTTGAATGCGGAATTGAAATAAATGTTTTAATGCCACTGTTACAACAGCTTTATATGTAGTCATATTTTTTAGCTCTTCATCTTAAAGTAATGACATTATTTTCTTAAAAATATAAGCATAAAGTGTTAATCTACAAGTTTTTAACATTGTATTTTTTTAGAATCACTCAATGCAAAGGCTTTTAACCAAAATGGTGCTTTCACTATTAGCCACTTTAAATCTCCGGAATTCGACTGCTATTTATAAAATAATGGCGCTTGCTTCTACAAATGATATAAACTTATTGAATGCAAACGCTTATTTTTTATAACGATTTTATTAAAGCTGTATTAAGTGTAATTCAAATTCTCGTAGAACGAGTCTTTTTTATATTTTCATGTAAATTTACATTGCATTTAGCATAATATAATATATAATGAAGAATTAGAATCTTCTTAAACTTTATCAGCGTATTTCGTTGAATGCGAATCAGATTGATATAGCATTTTTTTGGTCTGAAATAGCAATTCTATTACTCATTGTTTCTTCTATGTGCATATTTTGAAAAACATAATTTAGGGAATGATTATAGCGGAATGTTACAATGTAAAATAGATGAAATTAATCAAACTCTTAAAATTGTTCTTCATTTCCGTTTTACAAGTCGAAACAATTATTACTGAATTCTCAACAAGGTTTCGACTACATGATTATTTCTGAATTAGCAATTAGAAAAGATCGAGTCTGGATGTTGAACCAGATAGCCATTTATTTCTAATCTGATGCATTCCTTTTTTAGATAAATGGTAAACTCTGGTTTTCTTTTTAAAATAACGTGTATAGTCTGAAACATGTTTTCAAATTTCAAAGATAAACATTAAAAATGGCAGGGATCAGTTTGTTTACCGAAAAATCTGACGACGTACAGAAAATGATAAAACTCTGGAATCAGCATGTCAATGATTTATAGCCTTGGGTTTTTGTTGTTTATTTTTACTTTAAGACGTTTGAAAGCAGTAAAGAATGCATCTAATTGAGCTCTTGAAATGCCTAACAGCAACGAAAAGTGCCCTACTAATATTTAGAAATGAAACTGGAACATTGAAGAATTTTCCCATTGTCGTTTGTAGTAAAATGTCAATAGTTACAATTTATATCAATCAGGAAATGAGGCACTTGGGCATTAAATACAGAATCAGTGGATCTTGTTTACGCTAATAAATTGAAAAATTAAAACTTCAGTTTTACAGATCATAAGATTGACTTTTAAACTAAAAGTACATTGACATATTAAAAGATAGTAGCTAAAATTAGATTTTAAAGATTTTTGTTGATAAATGAAATAACTAAACAACTATTTAGGATCTAACTTTAACAGTTTCAATTTCAAAATAGTGTATGATTTTGTTAAAAGTCTATGACCGAACTTCAAGCTCAGAAAATGCTCAGAAGTCATCGTACCAAGTTTGTTTGTCTGATTGTTAGACTTAAAGTAACACATGATTTTGATCATTTCTCGGCTGTAGGTCAACCTAACCGGCTTACCTGTATAACTTAACGGTAATTATCAATTTCTCCTCAAGTGTCTATCTACTTGTCCTACTTGATTTAAATCAGCGCCGGGAGACAAATGATTATTAGACTCAATGTCCGAGATATAATATGCTGATAACACATCGTACCTTTTACACATATGCGCGAACAGATCAAAATATTTTGTTTTAATTGTTTTTCGGCGAAATTGATGCAAACAATACTATGCTTGTGTAATGCAATATTATGTACAGTAAATTTATGTAATATTATCGTTGCGCTTCATATATGTTTGGAATAGATTTAGGGTTACATTGGTTTTTACGGAGGAAAGAAACAATATCTTTTAAGCCTAAATCATTCTAAAGCAGTTTGAGAAAAATGTAAATATCAAAATGTGTAACAGGGCGATGCACTATTTGATATGTTAAAGTTTCCGTCGTAAACTGGTATGCAATACCTAAACATATAAATCTTTGCATCTATTTAATTTTCTTCAAGAAATAAATCACAAAAGAACCATAAAATTAAAAATATTATATGTCTATGTTCAAGTTATTATTAATATTTTGAGAATAGCATGTCGTCACTATTTCCGCTTTTTAAATTAAATAATCTTAGGAAAGTGATCATTTAACTATCATGTGCGGCTAACTGTATTTAAAGCACTTGCCAATACAGCACAACACTGTAACGAAAATCGTTAATTATAGTAGACTCAAAAACACAATGAATTGATGTTTCAAACTGAACAGAACTTTTGTCAAAGTAAATGGTTGACATTATTTATATTACATTCAGCGATTGGATAGTACATTTTGTCCTAAACTCCTGATGATCAAACTGGGCAAGTATATCACATTAATTATATTGGCTTTTTATTGTGCAGCTAAATTGAAATACTAAACTATGGTCATTTGAAAATAAAGAACTATCTAACATTTTACTTTTCTTCCTCCCTGGGAAGGTTACAGCCAACATTACTATGTATTTGAATACCTCTGTAACAGTTTATCTGAATTGCTTTTCTATATTCAAAACATATATAATGATAATATAATTATTATTATGATAATTTATTATTCAGAATTGAATATACAATGAGGGAAATGTTATATAGATGAATATTTGTGTGCTCTATTGTTCGGAGAGTTGAAGAACATCTTTACTGTCGATGTTTATATGTTCACGAGTAAGGCAGTCTTTCTATGATATAGGCCGCTTGTTTAACTATTGTATCATACATATTTTTCAGTATTAATAATTGTTCAATGACAATAACAATATTCAATCTTTTGAAATATATTACTTATCGAACTCCAATTGACAGCAAAAATGAGCATAATGTCGAATAAGGGAGAGAAATGGGATATTTTCAATATTTAAAATGTTAACTGCGTGACGAATATTACTCTGAGGAGGGTTTCTGTACGATAATGTTATGTTTCAGTGTTTTTGTTGTTGTTCTTTTGTGGCTATCGGTCAAGTGTATAATCAATGTAAAAATGAAGCATGTTAAATATATTTACGTAGAAAACTGAGTAACAAGGCAGACTATTCAAATTTATTTTTTAATTTATTAAACAATTGTTTTTGAAACGATTTCATGCGATTGTTTCTCTTACTGTTTTGTCGTTTGGTAACAAAACATTGTTTTATAGACCCGTTTACACTATGTTGGTAACGTTTTAGATAAAAGACAAAACACTTTTTAAAATGTAGTTCTTAAAGCCCATTATGCCTAAGAAATGCTATCAATTTTATTTCTAAAAAACTTGCTGGTTTTTGGTACCTCGGTACTTTGTTACAGTTTCCGGAAATATTCATTTGCCACATGGATGAACTATCTTTTACTTCTATTGCTCTGTTGAAGATGGATAAGTATTTAGTATAGAAAGTCAAAATGCTTTTTTGATTTTGCTACCTATAGGATACGGTATTGCACATTCATATCTTGCACGTTCATGATAAACTCTATGTTTGTAACACAAAAACATCTTTTGAATTTCTAAATAATTCTTAACAATGGAATTTTAAGACATTATAGGCCTTTAATGTATTTTAGTTCCAATTTTATATTAAAATTGTCATGATTGTTATCATTGACATAGAGCGATTAATTTTGGCTTACCACACAAAGAATAATGTTTGTGAACTATGTGGTGACTTTTTCTGGCTACATAACATACATATTGCTTGTATATTTATTAATTTGTTCATTTGAGAAAATATAACACTGTATTATGCTCCTTATTATATTCAATATGAAGTGACATGCAATTATATAAAACTAGCCATTTACTGAAGTTTTATTGTCAACAATTTTGAAGACAGTCCTTAATCTAGGATCGTTCAACCAGGAAAGCCAATTGATATCAATAAAATCTTTATAGCATTATTAAGTAGCAATGATATTTTTCATAATTAAATTTAAGTTTAGAAAATTTTAGGTTTAGATATCAACAGTTTTAAGATTTTTAGGCCATTTATTCAGTAAAGACATACAAGGATCTATACTGTGGAGTGACTGATAATAATTTGCATTTTTTTAATGAGCATCTCCTAAATGGATACTATACAAGCTTATGAAGTAAATTTGGCAGGTTAAGGTTTAATGTACGTTTACTCGACAATTAAGTCACCAAATCTGTGATTATTTTTCCATTTCTGTTATTTGTGTAATTAATCGTTTTTCGTTTCAAATAAACTATTTGCTATAGATTTAGTAAGGACAGCTGTAGTAATTGGATTTGTTTGGTGTACGAAACATTTATTGAAAAAGAAATAAGCAATTTTCTTTACTTAAAAAGATTGAGCCTATTAGATTTGTACATATATAAAGTGGATTCCTTCTATGAATAGCAAACAATGTTTTTTAAAGCGTTAACCTTGTATATGATTAGTAAAGCCGGTTAATGAACCCATTTCATCAGAAGTTCGAGGACATAAGTCATGGATTAAATACAATCATATTACTTCTGTGGATGTTATATTTGTATGATACGTAACCAATCTTAAGCACTAAATTATAGGTCCTGATTTGGTAATTCAGTGTCTCAGTATTTATTTTACTATTAAACCGGTTTTGTTATGCTGTTAAGGTGCTTGTTTGATGTGACAGTGCATAGAGCTATATATCTGTTAAATGTTTGTCACCAAATTTTGTGAATTTTGAAAAAAAAAAAATTAAAAAAAATTATTCAAATTATTTGATTAAAAAAATATGTTTTGATGTTAAGTTTAGAGTGTATTTTATTTTTAGAGGGGCATTCTTTCTTTATACATTTCTATAGAAATATTTAATCACATTTACTTTTATACCATTCAACTATTATAATAATAGCTAACATAATTAGTGAAATGTAATACGTTCTTGTTCTTGTTTTGTATAAAAAGTAATTTTCGTTATACCAAGGGGCAGGACGTGAAGTGGTTGCACACTTGGTTCAAGCGAGCGAATTGGTTGCAAACTTGAGAAAATGGCGAACACGGCGTGATTTTTTGAAACGGGTGAACGAATTTTTGCCAGGCAAGTGGGTTTCTTTGTTATTTTGAAGTTCATTAGTATGTCTATTCCATAATGCAATATATATGCCACACTCGGTTAAAGGTTTCAGCACCCTACATTCTGTTTTGACGAAGTTATTGAAGATATAAACTGATCATGTAGATATTTTGAAATTTGACATGTGACAGTTCTGGTCGGTTTTTCTCCTAATTTATTCGAATTTGTAAGTTTTGAACTGCATTTAACAATAACAAAACATATTTCTGTCAATGCTGTACAAATGGTTTAGTTCGCAAGTCCGAAGATAACGTTGAATACACAAAAATATCTTGTTCAAGCACATTTTGGTTGCAGACTTATACTTCAAGCATTTTTGGTTGCAAACTTTTGTGTCAATAATGTGGCATTCATATTTTAGCGAGGACTAACTTATCATTTTTTTTTAGATAATAAGCAATATTTAGGCAATTAAACCCGTTCATCTAATAAGAAATATATATACAAATTGTGCATGCGTGCAGATATATCCTAACACAGGGTCTTTCAAATAGATATAAAGCACAATATGCTAAATTGAAGTTCAGTTGTGTTTATCTTAATCATTTTTTCTCCTCGATATACTTCTTTTCTTTTTACAAAGTCTTAGGACTTTTTTATATCTTGGCATGACTAACTGTAAAGGAAGAGAAGAAAAAATAGGAACAAACAGTTTTCATTATTGTTATTTTTTTAGATTTGAAATAAATTTGATTATATAGTAGATAAAAACTATATTAACATTGACACAAGGGCATTATTCGCATGTTTCTTTAAATTATTCCTTATTATTGACCAATCGAAACATCTTCCAAATTTCCTAACTCGGACAATGACTTTAAGTAGTTTTGTCACGAATTAGTCAATGTAAATAACCAATCGTATATCATTTATAGTATGATCTACTAATCAAAATCATCTTTAGAATACCAATTGACATATGATGTACATCAAATCCGAAATATTGTAAACAAGCATGTCATTTTAACTTTTGGTTTGTAAAAATATTTTAAGTACATTTACATACTTTATGTCTAAAGCAACTGTACGAAACAAACAAATTAACATTACTTGTGGTTTTGATAAACTTTGGAAATTTTGCCGAGTAACATCGTATGTGTGCACATATATGTTCTTATGTTTATGATGAAAATAATTCACTTACATACAGCAGTACTCTCACATACATTTGTTTTGTATGTAGTTTTCATTTGCATTTTACATGTGATGACATATTTAAGAATTGAAGTATCAATAAATATTTTTATATGCTATTATTTTGTTTGCAGGCTTTTACTGATGATTATAGTATTGAACTGAAAACCATGTAATTTGAAACATAAAGTGCATAAGTGTTGTAAAAGAAGAAAGTATAAATAACATTTATAACAAAAACAAGTAACAGAACATAAATGTCAATAATTGCCATTGAAAATAGGTTAATAAATATAACCTTCTACACTCCTTTTGCAAAGTTTTACTATAGATTTCAATAGAATAAGAATAAGTTTGCAACCAAAAATGCTTGAAGTATAAGTCTGCAACCAAAATGTGCTTGAACAAGATATATTTGTGTATTGAACATTATCTTCGAATTTGCGAACTAAACCATTTCTACAGCATTGACAGAAACATATTTTGTTATTGTTAAATGCAGTTCAAAACTTACAAATTCGAATAAATTAGGAGAAAAATCGACCAGAACTGTCACATGTCAAATTTAAAAATATCTACATGATCAGTTTATATCTTCAATAACTTCGTCAAAACAGAATCTAGGATGCTGAAACCTTTAACCGAATGTGGCATATATATTGCATTATGGAATAGACATACTAATGAACTTTAAAATAACAAAGAAACCCACTTGCCTGGCAAAAATTCGTTCACCCGTTTCAAAAAATCACGCCGTGTTCGCCATTTTCTCAAGTTTGCAACCAATTCGCTCGCTTGAACCAAGTGTGCAACCACTTCACGTATTGCCCCTTGTATACGCAGTGCTTGTACAGTACCTTTTTTATTCTGAAGAGAAAAGACGGTTGATTTGACAGGACAACTTTACGAGTATGATTACATAACGTTTATGTTTATTTTATTGTGGAAGTAAATTAGGAGGCTATATAGTTGCCTGTCAAAGGAAACAAGAGTATTTGGTTAATTTGTCTTTATTTTATATCTTTGTAATATACAATGAACATGTGATGTAAAAAGCAGTCTTTGCAAATACATAAACACATTTCTACCTGAAATGTTTTCGTGATATCAGGTTATTTACATTGACTTTTATTTTCAAAGTATATCTATATCACTTAAGAACTGCTGACACAGAAAGTGATAAGTCTTTGTAACCAATATACTATAGAGTCAGACAAGCCTGCACATTAGTGCAGTCACACCAAGTCCTATACTTAAAGCCTTTAGTATTTGTATTTTCATGCTGAAATCTCTGAAACATTAAATATACTGTTCCACATTTAAAGCCAGGTAAATTTATACAGCGGATTATGGTGAAAGAACAAACTCCATTATGTATTGTAGAAAAATAATTGACCGATATATACATACAAATAATTTGACTTTATAGTATATGCATGATATTTCTGAAGAATTTGTATTGTCCATGTGTTGTGTTTTCTTTTTGCGGTCTTTATTAATTCAGATTTTAACAAGTAATGTTGCCCAAACTGTTTTCCTTTACGCCTTTAAGGTATCCAATGTATATATTCTCTTTTTCAGACTATTTGTGTCAATCTGTTTTTAATTTAAAGAAGAAATTGATAAACCTAATTATATAAGTTTGGTCTGTGTTTCTGTATTAATACTTTGTTAATAAACGCATTTCTCTGTTCAAATTAGCCTTTATTTGTTGAAAAGATAAATCTGTCTTAGAAAATTGGGCACCCAAAATATTAATGTATTTTTACTTGATAATTAAATTGCCAAAGCTGTTGTTCAGAGTTTAGTTCTTAATCTTATTTTATTGATAGTAAACTATTTGATACGGATTCATAATGTAGCTCTGTTAATTGGATTTGTTAGCTGTATAAGACATTTATAGAAATAAACAATTTATTCTTTTGTTTCGAATAATGCCTTTTCGATTTGAATCAAAAGCCTATAATTTTCTTCTTTTAGACAAATATATTTTTATTTAAAGTCAGATATTTTGCCTAAATGTTTAAATGAAGTATTGTATGATATTTGGTAATATTTAGCATAATTAGATCATACTATTATTAGGTATTCAGTTTCGCTAACAGGATGGCTATAAGAACAATCATGATGAAATAAATAAGCTATTATAAAGGTTATAGACCTAAAATATAATTTTCTTTTGATTAAACTAATGCCTTATATATTTGCGCTAACGACATGTGTTTATCAACAGTATAATTATTTTGTTTTGTTATAATCTAATGTCAAGTTCAAATGCGATGTATCAAGAAATGTCTTCATGTTACACATGAATTGTGTACGTTAACAGAAAATAAATTTTCCTGAACAAGGTATTGTTCATAAGGAAGGTTGTCGGATAGGGTATTTTACTACGATAATAATGTACAACACGTTGTGTCTGGTTTATACGTCTATTCAAACTACTAACGTTTATATTACAAAACATAGGAAGTGACGTACTCTAACGACACGCATACGTTGGCGTCATTTAACGGCATATGCATATGAGCGCAATTCCCGGCAAAGGTTTAAGGAAATTACAAACATACAGTTTAAATGTTTTTTTTTTACTCGGCGAGATCCTCATGTACCACTGAACGAAAGCAAATGATATTGTTGTAACAACATTAAAAGTTTATAAGCATGAACAATTCTTGATAAAACAAACAACTTCAGGAGATTTTAAAGAATTGCATTTTGTATGTTGGTTAAGTAATTTGCGTTAAATGTGATCAATTAGATTAGAGAGGACTATATTTAGTCAATTAAATAGTGATTGTCTTGTTTTAAACCGGTGTGAATAATGAAACTCCTAACACAATTAGGCATTATTGCTATATTACTTAAAACTTTTGCTAATGAACGCCTCGGCAAGCAATTAAATTAAACATGCAATGGTTAGTCTAAATGATGAGTGATATTTGTTTTATTACATTTTGTTTTTAGGAATCTAATCATAATTATGCATTTCTATATTAAATAAATCCACACACGCTGTACTTGAGTAAGATATTTTACTAAATTGTGCCAACAGATAGTAAACGTGTGTAAATTTCACTAATGAATTATTTCTTGTACAGTTTTGTATATTTATTGTCAAAATGTGATGTGCTTAGGAATAAGCAATTTGTTTGAGTAAATATGTACAAACCTATTCATTTCATTTAAAAAAAGGTTACAATTATCGTGAGCTTGCTTAAGTTAAACAAACATTAAATGTAATGCTTTTTTCTTAATAGCTTATTGAATGTTATTATAAGCCATAAAAATCGAGGTGACCAGATCTACTTTTTGGTGGTATAGATAATTTTGAACGACAGGACTAAGTTAAAAGTACGTATCAACACAACACATTTACAAGCAAAAACGTAGGGTGTTTACTTGAAAAACAATAACTTGATCGAAATAAATGTACATATTCGCATGTTCATTTTAACTTTCAAACTTTTTAACTTACTAAGTATGCAATGTATTGAAAACAAAATAAACTTATTTATCTAAGCTTAAAAATGAGATGATACTATATAATTTTAGTCTTTGGACAGAACAATTTGTGCAAACTGTTAATCATTATTTTGACAATATATTAAATGCACAAGAAGTAATCGTTTTAACACTTTGTTTATATTGTAGACCAACTTGGATGAATCATAGTAAATTAGCAAATGTATGGTAATGGCATATACAAAAACGTTTTCGATTATTTATTGAAGAAAACACACGTAGATGTACATAGTTTATTGTGATAGTTTGTGATATATTAATAAAAAAATAGGCTTTCAGAATCTTCTTTTGGTTACTTCATCAAATGAATGCCATACAATAAACCAAATTCGTCACCATATGAAATATGTATAGCTCTTTATCAATTCACATTTACATAGATAAGTATCATAAGACAAGAGACGTTTGTAGTCAGATTCCGGCTATTCTAAATGCATCATCATATATACATGATGCTATTTGAAATATAAATATTGATCAGGGTTAGTTGAAAATAGAGTAATAAATATCATGATTTTTTAAAAAGAAAATGATAAAATTCTGCTATTTGTGATGAAAAAAGTTGATACAAGTTGAAACACTCCCTTCACAAATTTGTGTCAGTGCCCATAACGGAAGAAATTTGCAGATTGACAGAACGGGGATGGGTTTTATTTCAGTATTGTAATTTTATTGAACAGTCATGGCAGTAGGGAATTTTCTTTTCAAAAAATAAACAAAGATTTTTAAAAACACAAAAAATAGTTAATTTGAATCGTTGACATAAAAACATGTAAGAAAACCATTTATTACTTAATATGATGTTATACCGTGTTATCAGGTAAATGTATATGCATGTCAGTTATTTTAAATAATCATTATAACGCATTTTCGTATTTTTTCTTTGTTTGCAATTCGGCAAATAAATCCAAATATTTCTCTTTTGTTTCGTTTTTATATACAAATGTGGGTTATTTCATAGGACATTGTCCTCAATATTCATTCAATAAGAAGTAATTATAGTCTCATTTGGGAATTATATTTATATATGATTCATTGGTCTGTTTTCGAGAATTAGAGGAAACTAATTTAGTACAGTCCCGTTGTAATTAGTAACGTAGCCAGTTTGCAATAAATAATCATCACAAAAAACCCGAGCTTGAAATTGGACATTACATTGCGATTGGACAATCTTGATGTCGTTACATTTTTTCAAAATTAAAAATGCCACTTAAAATATTTAAAGTGACATTATTGCAATCTTACTTAGTGTTGATGATCATTGAACAGGTTAACAAATAAATAATTTGTCATTTTGTCAAAATTGTGTCCAATTATATATTTTACTATGGAAAAAGTGATCATTAATCCGCATAACCAATGGAAATTTCTATATAGTATCGTTCAGAATATATCAGTAACCCTCGAATGGGCCAGTGTTTATACGATTAAGGTAGTTCTTTCTAATGTATTTTCAATTATTGCTCAATTGGAATTGTAATAGCCAATCTTTTAGCATGACAGCTAAACATCAGCTTAATGACACTTTCAATAATTGTGTTAGTATAATTCAGGTATACTGGTATAATGAAGAGATGGATTTTGAAATCATATCATGTTTTACTTTTTTGACTTTGTATGCATTTACTTCCAGTCGAACCCTGAAGACGTACTTCTAGCTTGAAGATAGTACGTGCGTTTTGAATTGAATGGTTTTTTCCTGTGCCTTTATGGGCTAAATATTCAATCATTTATTTGTTTTCTTTTAGTTCCTTATCAGTTACTAATTATTTATTCTTATGTAGTGGTTTGCCTGCCCGTGCTCTGCCTTGTGCCCTGTCCTGTTTTTGTTTGGGGTCCTCCTGGGCTCCTTGCCACTGGCTCTTGTTACTGGGTCTGGTGGTGCAAAATAAAAGCAAAACACTCACCATTAAAAATGACCGTTACCTGGTAAACTATGTAAAATATTAAAAACATCGAGGAGACTGTACTGATATTTCACTATAACATTAGACTTCATGTAAAGGGTATGTTTTGTACAAAATAAATGTTGTTAACTATAAGGCTTCAAGATAATAAGTCGTAGCCACGAGATAAAAATAAAACTGCAAATGTCACCTTGACATATGCCACCGTAGTTGAAGCAATTAGATGTAAACAGACTTTTAATCATAGAAAGTTAGCATCTGATTGCCTTGATTAATGAAAGGTGAAAGTCGATAAAATATTCATACTTTCAAGTTCTGCGACATGGAGCATACACCCTCAGAGGCACAGTGTGAATGACTGTAGTAAGGATTATATGATCAATCACAACGAAAGTGACCTGCGCCATCCGGAAATCCAATCCGGGTCGCTCGATCCACAGTTTAACGCTCTACTTATTGAAAATAATGCATAGAAGAGCCACTCTTTATCGTCTTCGTTTCCGTAGTCTTTATGCTATTCATTGTTGTAATAACCGATTGAGTTTGACATAAACATTAACATATTATTTGGCAATCATTAATTAAACGTGTAGCGAATGGCATTAACATAAATTAAATGACCAAACCTAATGCCTCGTTATAATCCCACAAAATGCTTGATAAGCCAAAAATGCCATATTATGCAAGAAATACTTAGTAATATATTTAACCTAGGAAAATGAAATCCGTTTGGTACATATTTGTATTTCTATATACTGTCCATCCATATATCGTTTATTCATATACATGTATGAAATATGTTAATTTTCAACTAGAGATTTAAAATAATTTGAAACTCAAAGCATTTTGTTTTAAAACTGGGATCACAATGACATCGAATATATCTAAGATACATTACTTTTTCGTTCATTAAAGTTATTATGGTTATTATAAACATTGGATGACATATGACGTTTTTTTCAAGAATATGACAATTTTTTTATAAACATAATCAAACATAATTATTTTTGTTTATTTGAAACAGAAAGGAAAGAACTAACAGGTATCTATGCGACTTAAAATATAAGAAAATCTTCTGTTATATCTTAAATTACAGAGGATTTATATTTTCTACATTTACTTTTAAGTATTGCTTACAACATATTTTCCTTTCTGTATAAGAGACCATCAATATTGTTCTCGTTGGATTTTTCAAAAAATGAGAGAATGTGTATGCAAATTATCAGATACCGAGCAAATGGACAACTGCATCTTTTTATTTGTTGCTTTAGGGAACATCAATATTTCTCAGAATTTATTGCCGATCCTGCTAATTCTGTCTTGAAATCATATCGATTGAATTAAAAGTGTTATATATTTACATTTTTGTACGTAGAAATATATTTCATCTTAAAAACATGAAATAAAACTTTACAGCTTTTTCAATTTTAAACTTCAGTCGTTAAGTTTCATTGTCGTAGGTCTCCCCAGGTCATACATAGATATGTGGAGAATTGCGATTTTGAGATACTGTAATAGGTAATGAGCTGTAGACTTATTATGTGCTTGATTTCCAATACATTTAAGTTTAGTACTGTAACGCTGACAGTATATCATTTACAAAAGTCTAAATCTTTGTTTCAAGAGTTGCTGTCTATATAATTTTTAGCTACTAGTATATGGGTTTGATTTATCATTTGAACATTATGTTAATATGACTGAGAAACTTTTCAATTTCCATTTCCTACCTATGAATATTAGTTTGAAATATAATAACATGTTACTTGCACAAGAATGAAATGTAATTTTAATATATTTGTTACAAAATAGTGCAACGTTTCTAAAGTTGGTTTGAACGGTTTAATGCGAATAAAATAAATATCTTTATTTTATTTTTATAAGAGATCCCAAAATAGATACTGAGTTTTAATCAATTAATAATAATAATAATAATAATAATAATAATAATAATAATAATAATAATAATAATAATAAAAATAATAATAATAATAATTTTAAAACGACAACAACATTAAGCAACAAGAATATAAATAACTGTTATAGCATACTGGCAGCAAAATATTTCATAATCAAATTGTCATGCTAACCATTTTAAAAAATTGAATGGATGACATTGAATCGTGAATCAAAATGTAAATGTTGCTATATTTGACATTGTATCATAGTTTGGGGACCTTTCTGTTGAAATTGTTCAGTTAAATCGTATAATATACATGCACAGTGCGTTAACCGGAGTGCAAGTATTAGTTACCCGCACTCCAGAGCATGCTTATTGATTCGCTAATTTTTGCTGGGGTTTAATTATAATGACGGAAGAGAAACGGAAAGCGACAGAAATATCATATTCAGATCCTCGTTCATTGGTTCCTTTTTTCTGGGGTTTCATATTGTGACAACAGGGAACGTCTTTTTATGTTTGACTATTATAAAAAAGAGAAAGAACATCAAAACACACGGCAATCTGATTAATACTCGGGGGCTACGCCCCCTCGTACAAATTAGATAGCCTCGTGTTTCGGTGCTCTTTCTATTACATAACTTACGGCCCAATAGACCTTCATTTATTCAACCAACATTGAAAATGTCTATAAAATACAAAGTATGACGGATTTGTAAATGTATTTTTCAGACTGTAAACCATGGAAAATATTATCATGATCATGCAAGGATGGGTTTCTTTTTTGTTATTACTGTTTATATTCTAATCGTAATTGTAACGTGCTTGCCTCTTATAAGTACTTATTTTGAGTCAATGAAGTTTCTGTCCGTGTAAAACGGTTTATCGAAATTGCCAATTGAAACTTGCAAGTATTCATATTGGTTCCATCATGAATTGAAAAGAGACACATGATAATAATAATAATAATAATACACTGTTATGACACTAAGAAATGATTGTTTTAACTGTCATAAAAGGCAATATTTCTGTTATTTGATAAAATAATAAATATACATGTATGCAATAAATTTTCTGTTTTGTTAAGTTGAGGAATATATGCATTGTCTGATGATATGCTTATCTGTTATGAATAAAAACAATCATTAAATCTTACACTTCAGACAGATACCTTTTTTAGTAATTCCTCATATCATCAGACAATGCATATATTCCTCATTAATTCACAAATAATGTTAACATTTCAAGCTGGTTTCTATTCACTATTTATGGCCATTGTCTCCGCTATTAACTATGAATAACTCTCATATGCTGTCATGTTATGTAATAGTTATGCTAAAAAATAGCGAGGCCGTTAGGCCGAGAAATTTTTTTTTGCACAAACATCCCGAGATGTCGCCCCAGGCAGTTATACCCCCGTAACTAACGAGTTTCATATACTATAACTGTTTTATCGCAATGGCATAATGTTTTTTTTGTATAGAAACAAATAAATAAAATTAATCGTTAGCTACATTACAGTTATTTATCATAAGGCAGTTTTTCAAGTTGTTTTCGCTGCCGCAAAAAAAATATATACGAAAGACATCCAATATAAGAGGCGGATTGTATACTGTTACCAAGATTGATTTAAGATTAAAGGGCTTTTTTCATTTCATTAATTATCTTTGTTTATATTTTTCATTGTATTTATATATTTATTTTATTTTATTTTATTGATTTCATTTTTTTATTATTTTATGTTGTTGTTTTTTTGCTACTGGGAATGGTCGTTAACACTGCCCTAATGGAGCCTCTATGAAAAAACTGTATTGATATATACAAGGTGCGAAAAAAACTCGACCGATATATAACAGTCGAGTTTTTTTCCTATATGAATCAATGAAAAAAACTGTACTGTTATATATCAATACAGTTTTGAAATGCTCATTGAAGTGTACTGAGTATAATGGGTTAGAAAGAACAAAGGAAAAGCTCACAGCCATGCGATAATTGAAAATTAAAAAGCTCTCTGAATATAAGAATGATGCTTTTGTGTTCTATATCGAAATAATCAAGAGTATGAATTCAAACAAATATCACAAAAATGTGCTCTTATGACGATGATAATTATCATGTATTGATATGAATACGTTTTCAATTATTGTGCAAGCTTGACATATTAAGTCACATTTTTTCATAAATATTTTCTATAACACATAATATTTTTTATGTTCACTGATAAAATGTAATACACAGATACATGCGACAGATTTTATTTTAACTAACAAAAATAAGTCGTCATACGTCACCTGTTATATTGAAATTGTTATAATTATGTTGAAAAATTAAAATAATAGTTGTTTGCGATCTAGTTTTGTTTTTAAATTTTAACTTATTGCATATTCAATAAGATCGATTAATATGACTTTTTTCAAATATTACATAATGACAGAGAAAGGTTGTTGATTCATGAAAAGCAAAATTTGATAAAGCACTAAAACTTTCGTAATTTAATTATTTGGTTAGCATTCATTAGCACAATAATTATTTCACAAATATTTTTAATTAGTGAAAATGTCATTATTCACATCGCTTAATACTCCCAAAGCACTAAAACGCTCGTGATAATATTTAATTGACTAGATCAAATCCTCTTTGATAATAATGAGGACAATATTGAATTAAAATAAAAAGAGTTCTTGATTTTTTATAATTCCCAAACTCCTTTGTAATCACAATTTCCTCTTGATCAAAAGGAAAGACAAACTCGTACATTTGACCCCAAAATATAACATAATAATTAAACTTTTCATTATTATTGGGTACATGACTTTCATAAATACATCTAAAATTTATGAATGGCAATAATTAATGTTAAGGACAATGTCCTTTGAAATAACCTACAATCATAGATAAAAACTAAAGGGATATGTTTGGATTTAATTTCCAAACTGCAAGCACAAAATATACGAAAATATGCATTTTACGATTGTGTAAACTACTGTTGTACATAAACCTGATAAGTAAGTATAAAATCAAAACTAAAAAAAATACTTTTCTTAAATTCCATTATAACTTCAATTCAAATAAACTCCTTTTGAGGATTTTTCAATTATATATCTTTTTTTCGTAATAAAAAGCCTCCTTGCCTCATACTTTAAAAAGAAAATATCTTCTGCTGAACAAATATTTTATCAATGTTTTTTGAGAAGTAAATTCGATCTCCGTTTCTGTCAATCTGCATATTTTACAGTTATGGGCACTGACAGACATTTTGTGTAGGGAGTGTTTGAATTTGTATGAGCAATTGTCATCACAAATAGCAATATTTTACTCCTTCGTTTAAAATATCATGGTATTTATTACTCTTTATTAACCAGCCCTGATCAATATTGATATTCCTATATTTGATGCATTTAGAATAGCCGAAATCTAAAGACAAATGTCTTTAGTCTGATTATATTTATTCATGGAAATGAGAATTGATAAAGAGCTATAAATATTTCATATGGCGACGATAATAGTTCATTTTATGACATTCATTTGATGCTGTAACCAAAACAGGCTTCTGAATGTCTTATTAAATTCATATATTATAAATTTTCACAATAAACTATGCATATGTCGGTGTTTTTTATTTCTTCAATAAATAATGCCAAAAGTTTCTGTATACACCATTTCCATGCATTTGCTAAATTGCTATGATTCACACAACTTGGTCCAGCATATTTACTAGATGTTCAATTTAATGCTTCTTGTGTATTAAATATATCTTTTTATTATCAAATTAAAGCTGAACAGATTGAAAAAAAGTGTTTTGTCCGTAGACTATATATTCTGTTATCTCATTTTTACCCTTAAATAGTTGTTTCACAATACATTGCATACTGAGTAAGTTCAAAATTTGAAATGTACATCGTTAAAAAGAACATGTGAATATGTACACTAAGTCTTATTTTCTATCAAGTTCTAATTTTTCAAGCTGAAATCCTGCATTTGTGCCATAAATCTGTTGTGTAGATACTTACGTTGAACTTATTCCTGTCATTCAATAGTATCTTTATCGCAAAGAAGTCGCCTTGTTATTCACAGCTGATTACAAAGCAGATTACAATAAATATACAAAATAAACAAGAAAAAAGTATATATGGTCCTTTCTTTTGTGCAATTTTAACATGTAAACTATCTCTCAGCTCAATGTACTAAAATACCTTACTCAAGCACAGTTTGTATAGATTTATTGGATATAAATAATGCCTGGTTACATATAATTATTAGATAAAAACAAAATGAAATAAAACAAATATCAAGCATTATTTAAAGTAATCATAGCATGATTAATGATTTTTATTAGTTTGCGAGGCGTTCATTATCAAAAGTAATATAGAAATAATGTTCAATTGTGTTCGGAGTGCCATTATTCACACCAGTTTAAAACTAAAACAAAATCGCTAGTTAGGGTCACACGACTAACCGAAATACCGAAACACTACCGAAATACCGGAATACCCCCAGAATACCCGATAACGATATAAGAAAGCCGAAATGCCTGATAGTAATGAGGTGAAATAAATACTTTGTGTCATAATTTTCATATTAGCCTAATTGTCATTGTTTATTGTACAGTACGAATAATTTACCATTTTATTTTGGAGTTAACAAAGACAAATAACTTGCAGATTGTCGTCTGTATCTGCAATATTAATTTTAAATTGCAAGTTTTAACAGTTTTCGTCTTGAGTCTGCCAGACAATAGTCGCCGGTTTGTAATAAAGAACTTCTAAGTCATTCTCAGTTCCCCGTTTGAACTGCCCTTTTTTCTTTGTCGTACAAGGTCTGGGAAAGATTGTGTTTTCCAGTCAACTGTCTGTTTTAAAACACGATTTCAAAGCAATAATTAGATGTTATTTTGGTTAAAATCTGCTGTATTCCGGCTTCTTATACATATATCGGGATTATTACGGCTTCCTTAATATATCATTAATAGTTATTTCGGCTTTCATATATCTATTACCGGGTATTCTGGTATTTCGGTAGTGTTTCGGTATTTCGGTGAGTCGTGTGACCGGCTAGTTATATTGTTTAATTGATTAAAAACTGTCGGCTTTCATCTAATTGATCACATTTAACGATAATAACTTAACCAACATACAAAATGCAATTTTATAAATTCTCTTAAGTTTTTCTTGTCACAAATTGTTCATGCTTATAAACTTATGTTATTGTTAAAACTGTAACATTCGCTTTTTCTAGTGGTACATGAGGGTCTTTAATGTTGAGTTTCGTCAAGATCCGCTAAGTGAAAAAATCCCGTTTACACTGTATGAGACAATATACCTGCTTCTGAAGTAAACACAATTATTATTTGAATATCGAATGTATAATTGCAAAATTTGTATTTGAAAGAAATGATTATGTTTATAAATTTCCTTAAGAATAAACGACGAAAGTCACGAAATCATTACTAAAAACCTTATTTATCAGCATAATATCTTGTCTATCTTGTCCAGGAACATTTTATTATGTTAACGTACACTATTCATATGTTACATAGATCTAGTTATTGATACAACGTATTTGTAATTGACATAAGATTATAACAAAACAAAAACAATGAACTGTTGTTAGCACAAATATAAAAGGCATTTATTTAGTTTAAAGAAAAGAAAATTATAAATATTTTAAAAACCTTTATAGTTTTTTTCTTTCATCATGTTTGCTCTTATAGCCACCCTTATCAGCGAACCAGAATACCTATAATCTAATTGTGCTAACAATACACAAAATATCATACAATGCTACATTTAAATACGTGGGCAAAATATTGTCTAAATGATAATCTGACTTTAAATTAGAACATATTTGCCTAAACAAACAAAATTAAAGGCATTTGATACAAATCTAAAAGGCATTCTTCGAAACAAAAGAATAAATTGTTTATTTCAATAAATGTCTTGTACAGCTTACAAATCCAATTAACAGATGTATTTTATGAATCCGTATCAATTAGTTTATTTTCAATAAAATAAGATTAAGAACTAAACTCTGAACAACAGCTTTGGCAATTATGTCATCTAGTAAAAGTACATTAATTTTTGGGGACCCCATACTTTCTCTATGATATATTCTTGAGCAAAATAATATGTTTAAATCTGAATTAATAAAGACCGCAAAAAGAAAACACAACACATTGACATTAAAATGTTCTTCAGAAATATCATATATATATATACTACAAAGTCAAATTCTTTATATTTATATATTGGTCAATTATTTTTCTAAATTACATCGAGTTTGTTCTTTTACCATAATCCGCTGAATAGATTTACCTGGCTTTAAATGTGGAACAGTCTATTAAATGTTTCAGGGATTTCAGTATGAAAATATAAATACTAAAGACTTAAAATATAGGACCTGGTGTGACTGCACTAATGTGCAGGCTTGTCTGATTCTATATTGGTTACAAAGACTAATCACTTTCTGTTTCAGCAGTTCTTAAGTGATAAAGATACACTTTGAAAATAAAAGTAAATGACCTGATATCACAGAAAAGAATTCAGGTACAAATACTTTATGTATTTGCAAAGACCGTTTTGCTTCTATCTTTATTTATTCAATTTAGGTTACAAAGATATAAAGTAAATACAAATTAGCCATAGACTCTTCTTTCATTTCATAGTCAACTTTACAGTCTTCTAATTTACTTCCATAATAAAATACACAAAACGTAATGTAATGTAACGGAATGTAATCATTCTCGTAACGTTGTCTAGTTCAATCAACGTTCTTTCCTTTTCTTCAGAATGAAAGATGTATGAGAAAAGGTACTGGACAAGTACAAAAAATATAACAAAAATTATTTTCTTTATTGAAGACCAGAACTACCGTGCGCGTATTAAATTTCAGTAAAGTCATCTCAATTTATTTCACAGATAAATTGTATAAAACGGTTGCATTTATACTTAGGGTTTTAACCGTTTAACAAGAAATTCCTGCATATGCTATTCACTCCCAACTAAATATCAACACGTACTCCTTTCAAGCCAATGATTAAATGATTCTGTTTTTAAAATTCACACTTTTTGGTGAACAACAACCATCAACTACATAGCTTATTACACTGTCTTATGACAACAAAACCGCACCTTAAAACATTACAAAACTCGTTTTATAGCAAAAGTAAATAACGAAACGCGGAATCATCAAATTATGATCAGTACTTAAGCGCTAGAAGAGCGGTTTTGCACCATATATAACATCTACAGAAGCCATATAACTCTATTTGATCCATGGCTTACCCTCTCGAACTTCCGATGATGTGAATACTTGAAAAGGATGCGTAAACATCTTTTCTAATCGTATACAAGATAAATTAACGTTTTATTAGAATATGTTTGCCTATCCATAGAAACAACCGGAGCATGTATGAATCTAACACTTAACAGACATCATGAGAATAATTTAAAGATATGGTAAGACGCTGATGTGCAAAGACAGAAGACGAAACCTAAGACAGCAATTTACAAGCGCCATGTACATAAATTAAAACACTTAGAGACGAAACAAGGGAGATTATATGAACGACGTTCAATTAAAACATAATCATCACATTGAAACAGAGAAACAAACATCTTATTGATCATACAAGATCTTATTGAACTGAACTGTTCAGGAATGGAGGGGATTGATGTAATTCCCAGATCATCTATAATTTAATGTTTAATAGTAAATGAAAATGTAACACAGATATTTAGATTGTTTATGGTGATATCACCGCTTTAGGTTTATCTGATGTAGCAGCTTAAACCACAATAATAGAAATGTCCTTCACAAGTTTCCAGACATATTTCGATTAAGGAATAAACTACCATATGGGAATAAATCTCAACTTCCATTCAAACTGAAGGATTGCGAGTGACATATTTTATTCGTCATCTCTATTTCCTTTTAAGGCATACATAAAAGATTGGAATGTGTTACTCGGTACAAGAGTCAAAGCAAATTTGAATAGATAAGCTAGAAAATAATGGAAAATATATAGGAAAATATATAAGATCAAAGATGAATATGATTATATTGAAAAATTATACCAAGTGCACTATATTTTTCTGTAACAAGCAATCTTTAAAGTGATTTCCTCTGCCGTAATATACAAATTACTTGACTGAGGCCTTTAAGGCATTCTGAGGTACATAGAAGGAGTGGCGTTGAATTTAGAATACAAAACCATATAACATTTAATAGTGTAGAGCAAAACTGCTTCTAGTATAATATGATAAATGATGTAAAAAAAATACATGTTTGATCAGAAGGAAAGGAAAAAGACAGAATTTTTTTTTCAGTTTAATGTTAATGTCCGATGCTTTAAAAGGGAGGTAATACATCTTTGCTTAAAAACTATTCATATCAATACAACAAAAGGCATTAATTGGACAACACTCCTGTAGATTCTTTTGCCATTTAATTTTACTCGCAATATACATGGGGTAGAATAATCAAATACAGTGATAACATGTTATTTCCTTAATTCATATATAAATATTCAATTTATTACCGCCAAATAGTGAAATGGGATGCTTGTTTTATGGAAATCTTTAATCATTGTATTGATTTAATAATTGTTGTACAAACATGTATTAACAAGTCAAATGCCAGCTTTGCAAGTTGCAAGCTGGAAAACCCCATGAGATGGATGACAAAAAACATGTTTTGAATTAATAGTTTTGGTCCAATTCATCATAATATCGAATCATAATACTGTAACGTGTACCAAGCGAATTTACAACGAATAAATATAATATTTTTTCTTTGGGTTACCTGTTGTTTGATTAGATATTTCAATTTTAAAGCTTCATTTTGGTGCTGTAATTCTCTGAGTCTTTCGTGCAACAATGTAAGCTCATTTTCATAACTATAATCTTTACTCTCAGCCATTTTTAACAAAATAAATTTTAACCAGTGAGTCTAGATAATGGTGTTCTTATCTATATTATTCCACCGTCGCTGCGATCAATTTTTGTAACGTGTACCGAGCGAATGTACAACGAATATATATATATATTTTTTCTGTGGGTTACCTGCCGTTTGATTAGATATAAATGATTATGAAATTATCACATATCATAAATTATCAACTTGAATCAATACTAACAGTTTCCTTAAACACGCTCTTAAGTACTATTGTGTAGCAGACTTGACTGAGTAGTAGATGCCCTGCTTTTGCGTCATTTTCTTTCTCTATATTTACATGTACATTGTGCATTGGCTCAAGGTTTCAAATGTGTTTTTGCTTCACGACGTTGCGTTCCGTAAAAGCAGCTAATACTTATATTAAGGTTGAAAAAATAATTAGGCGAAATATATAGATAGCAAATCTAAAAGTGTATAAGTCAATTAAAAAAAGTGCACAAGTTGATTTTATAAAAGGTAAAATATTTATTTTTCTGACGTTTTTGCTATGAGATGAATATTAAACATTTCTAATTAAACCTCACCAAAGCGTCAACAATTTATTGAACTATGTGCACTTGATATCCTTTAACAAAAATACCAAGAGATCTAGACATAAACAATGCTATATATGTCTGTCACGTCTGACAGTCGAAGTTACGTTTCAATACATATTTGACGTTTGATAAGTTATTGGAGTTAAATAATTATATTATAAGTCTGTCAAATGCTACTTTCGTGTATGATGTATGAGTATTTTCCATCGACAAATTTTAACAATAAGATCTATACTAATATAATCATAACAACGGCAAAGAAGAACGTCATAAACATCATGACCTGGTCACCAGACTTTCGTCGCAAAATAGCAATGACTTTTAGATGAAATGACATGTTCAAGTCAAAGGTGAGAAAAATGATTCCGTGGTGGTGGTGGTTCGGTGTTGTCGGTCTTGTTGGGGTTTATTGTGGCTGCGTTCATTAGAAGCAGCATTCTTTGTCCTCATATCTATTGTTAACAAACACTTATGTAAAGTTTTGGACAAAAAATCATATAGTTGGTTAAAAAACTTTGTTACTTAGAATGTATATCAAATATCATCTTGATATTTATTCAAAAATGGCATGACAAAAAAGAAAACAATATACAGCTTATTTCAAATCGTGATGCTGTTTACCTCATTAACGCACTATGATACCAATCGTTAAATCCCTGTTCAAAATGCGTGAACTTGATACTTTTAGTATCTGACACCAGTAGCTTCTTACAATACGAATTCAATTAAGCCTGCCGAACATGTTTTACACTTCAAATGATCTTAAAACATGTAGTTTCACAAACACTTTCTGTTATTCCGTGCTTCCTTGATATAACGTTAAAATAACGTACTAATATATGGGAATGTAACACTATACTGACAATGAAATTTTGTTTCAGGTTTATTTTTTATCACACTTTGCATGTTAAGCAGGATATAATTGACATGTGTACACTTTTTATGTTCTTCCTGTACCGTCGAATATAACATGCCATAAATAATGATTGCATTAATTTTGTAATTAAACTGTTTGGTTATAGTTTGAAAAGTAAGAGATATAAAGGAAATAATTTGTGTTATCTTCATGTTTTGTTTCATGCCAAATATCAACAAATCTTTGATGTTACTTCTTGCAATTTGTTTCATTTCATGCAACTTCCAACAGGACTTCAGTACAAAGCCATTTCTAAAACATGTTGTTAAGTTACTGAAAGGTACTGTTATTTCTGTAGAACTGTAAAAAACAAAATTGCAACAACTTGATTGGCAAAAGATACGATGCAATTGTCGATGATTGCTTCATTAGATGTGAAGAAATAAAATTTGAACACTTCTCAAGAAGTATAGTTTACTTGCATACTATGCCATCATTGTGACAAATAAACAGTAACAGCAGCACCTGCAAATTCCTTTATCGCATACTTGTTATTGATAATGCATTTTGTTTTTCCTACATCTCGTCAAATATATTCGAGTTCAATGTTTTTCTGTTGTTGGTTATATACAGTAGAATCCCTACTTAAGACCAACTCATATTTAAGACCACCCAACTATTAAGACCATATTTTTAAAGAACGGAATTTTCTGTTCTTTATGTCAATAGTTTCATGCTCCATTAAAAGCTAGACCGACCCGGTTATCCACTTTTTAGACCACCAGATTCAGTCCAAATTCTTTGCTTTATTTTTTATTTGAACCACTGAATTTTTAAAGTCAACACCTTGAAAGTATGACACTTGAATTCACAAGGTGTGAAAAACAGTCCTTAATAGGTTATTGTATGAAATAAGGTGTTAAGTTACTGTGGTTCAATGTTGCTTTCAACATACTTTTTTGCAAAGAATTAATTTCTTATATGATAGGTGAAATTGTACACAATTATTAATATTGAAATCAAACCAAAGATAATTCAAAATTAAATTTCTTCAGAAAATGTATTCAATATTATAACATATATTGTATTTGTAGGTTAAGGTACATTTGTTTAGGTACATGTTTGTTTATACAAAATAACTAAAATAGACCATGGTCATAAAGTAAGTAAACAATAATAAGAATATCCAGAATTAAGACCACCCCGCAATTAAGACCACTTTGGTCCAGGCCCGATGCTGGTCTTAATTGACGTTTTTTACTATATAAATATTTTTTCGAAAATTATGATTCAGTTTTTAATAATTGTGTATGAATTTATCAGTATGCCCGAAATGTCTTCCGTGTAAAAGAATTTCAGCTTGAAATCGTTTAATTTTGTTCTAATGATACATCAGTTACCCTCAGACCCACATAAAATCGAAATTCTTCATACTTGCTAATTATTTTTCTTCACGCAGAATCCTTGACTATAGCATTAAATAATATATTAATATATTAAAACATATAACAAAAAACTCTCGTTTTAACTTATAACTATGATATATGTACTATTTCTTGTTATGATATGATAAAAAATGAACAAATGGTAAATATTATTAACATCACATACATACAAAAAATAACTAATGACCCTAGTATCATCTAATTTTTAGATGCTAGAGATAAATTTGCAGATAAAAGGAATGTCATTGACATAATTAATAATAAAACTTATCTGTATGATAGATTTGCCAATAAAAAAATAGCAATTTATATCTTATGTAACATTATAAGCTGCTTCTCAGAAAGTTTGCCATGGGACAATTTCTTCAAGTGTTTTTCATTTGATGCGTATATGATACACGATCTTGTCTAAAAGAATCACATGCTATAACATGCAAGAAATGATTATTAACATTATTGGCGTTTGAAGATAAATCATCAAGTGATGAAAGATACCTTTTTTCTCAGTGTCAATCTGATAAAGTGAGAAATACTGTTTGTTTCTCATCATTATGACGATAATTGTAATACATCATATATGACTCATACGAAGGTCTGAGAATACAAATGTAGGTCTGTAATTATGTTCCAAAAACATTTTTCTTAGTGAGTACATAGGTCTGTTCTGGAAGTTAATACAATTGTGTTGAATCATTTAATAAATATATATAAACACAATCTTTTGATCATAGAAAATTGGCATCTGATAGCTTTGATTAATGAAATGTTAAAATCAATAAAAAAATCATGCTTTCAACATAAAAATGTCATTAAAATAGTTCAGAGTAAGCTTTGCGACTTTGAGCATCAAACGCGTCATACACCCTAAAGATCGGATGTGGCCTCAAACTGCAACTAATTAGTTATATGTTTGAAATGTTAAATCAATAAAACTTTAAGTTACCGAAAACGTTTCGCATTCTGCTTGACTTTTGAAATTTATTCGACATTTAAAAATAATGACTGGTGCTGGTTGTGTTGGTAGTTTTCACTCCAGTTCACGACAGTAGGCCCCATTGAATTTACTAGAGCACAGTTTAGCCATCGCATCGTTGCTTGGCAGGCTGTCAAGCAGTTCACCAGTACTAGTAGCCTACACCTTCTCAAGGAATCAATTACTTCTGTACATGCAAGAGCAAAGGCACAGTGTGAATGACCAAAGGATTTCATGATAAATCACAACGAAAGTGACCTGCGCCGTTGGAGAATCGAACTCGGATTGTCCGATTTACTGTGCAACGATGTGCTTGAGAATAATGACTGCATAGAAGAGCCTCTCTCTATCGTCTTCGTGACCGTTGTCTTTATATCATTTATCGTGAGTTTGACACAAACATAAACAGATTCTGCGACAATCATTAATTAAACGTGTAGGAAATGATTTTTTTGATAAATGAAATATATAAACGTAATGCCTCGGTATAATTCCACAAACTGCTTGACAAGCCAATAAATGTCATATTCATATTATGCAAGTAATACTAAGTAATACTTAGTCTACTATAATATTTAACTAAGGAAAATGAAATCCGTTTGGTAAACATTTGCATCATGATATACTGTCTAGCCTTATATCGTTTATTCATATAGATCTATGTAATATGTTAATTTTCAACTAGACATTTAAAAATAACTATTTGCAATTAAAAATCGAAGTATTGTTTTAAAACTCACAATGAAATCAAATCTATCAAGATACCTTACTTTTCCGTTAATTAAGTTATTATAGTTATGTTATAGATGTGTGAAGTTGGCGGCCTGGCGGCCTGGCGGCCTAGCGGCGTGAAGTTGGCGGCCCAGCGGCCTGGCGGCCTAGCGGCGTGAAGTTGGCGGCCCAGCGGCCTGGCGGCCTAGCGGCGTGAAGTTGGCGGCCCAGCGGCCTGGCGGCCTAGCAGCCAAAAATTTTAATGTTGTAAAATGTTTTTTTTAACAATAAAACGGCATTTAATGAAGTTTTAAAGATAATTATTGTTATTTAAACGATATATCTAAAGGAAAAATCACTTTCAGAGATTTTTTTAATTTTTGTCATTTTTGTGAAGTTGGCGGCCCAGCGGCCTGGCGGCCTAGCAGCCAAAAATTTTAATGTTGTAAAAAATGTTTTTTTAACAATAAAACGGCTTTTAATGAAGTTTTAAAGATAATTATTGTTATTTAAACGATATATCTAAAGAAAAAATCACTTTCAGAGATTTTTTTAAGTTTGTCATTTTTGTGAAGTTGGCGGCCCAGCGGCCTGGCGGCCTAGCAGCCAAAAATTTTAATGTTGTAAAAATGTTTTTTTAACAATAAAACGGCACTTAATGAAGTTTTAAAGATAATTATTGTTATTTAAACGATATATCTAAAGAAAAAATCACTTTCAGAGATTTTTTTAATTTTGTCATTTTTGTGAAGTTGGCGGCCCAGCGGCCTGGCGGCCTAGCAGCCAAAAATTTTAATGTTGTAAAAATGTTTTTTTTAACAATAAAACGGCATTTAATGAAGTTTTAAAGATAATTATTGTTATTTAAACGATATATCTAAAGAAAAAATCACTTTCAGAGATTTTTTTAATTTTGTCATTTTTGTGAAGTTGGCGGCCCAGCGGCCTGGCGGCCTAGCAGCCAAAAATTTTAATGTTGTAAAAATGTTTTTTTAACAATAAAACGGCATTTAATGAAGTTTTAAAGATAATTATTGTTATTTAAACGATATATCTAAAGAAAAAATCACTTTCAGAGATTTTTTTAATTTTGTCATTTTTGTGAAGTTGGCGGCCCAGCGGCCTGGCGGCCTAGCAGCCAAAAATTTTAATGTTGTAAAAATGTTTTTTTAACAATAAAACGGCTTTTAATGAAGTTTTAAAGATAATTATTGTTATTTAAACGATATATCTAAAGAAAAAAATCACTTTCAGAGATTTTTTTTAAGTTTGTCATTTTTGTGAAGTTGGCGGCCCAGCGGCCTGGCGGCCTAGCAGCCAAAAATTTTAATGTTGTAAAAATGTTTTTTTAACAATAAAACGGCACTTAATGAAGTTTTAAAAGATAATTATTGTTATTTAAACGATATATCTAAAGAAAAAAATCACTTTCAGAGATTTTTTTAATTTTGTCATTTTTGTGAAGTTGGCGGCCCAGCGGCCTGGCGGCCTAGCAGCCAAAAATTTTAAAATGTTCAGCCAGGTTTTCGAAAGTTCAATTAACCAATCATGTAAGGTTTACATATCCGTGCTCCTCCATGTACCGAAACAGGTCACGTGCTCCTCCATGCCTCAAAAGTTAAACGCGTACCAATACCCTGCGGTCTCCAGACCGCAGGTTAAACGTAGCTTTCACGACGTGCGAATTTCACGACGACACAAACAGACGATAACTGTCAAAATGGATAGGCGATTTGTCTCTTTATCAGAGACATAAATGTACTACATGTTGATCAAAAGTCATGATTTCTTTTAATTTAGTTATAAATTTTATTTATACTGTTTGTGAAATTCTTAAAGTCCGGGTTATTTTGCCTAGTAACATTAAATTAATATTGAATTTCATTAACAAAAATGGAATCACAACTCCTAAATCATCGGTAATCGGAATATTAAAAGAAGAGCATACACAAAATCCGTTTAGGGTTTGAGATATTTCACACACTGAACAAGTAAAATTATTATTTGAAAGCAAATAATAGTAAAAATGACAGCACAAAACAAGGGATGAAAGGATTTAGATTCGGTATAATAGAACAAATAAAACATGGCCTTTCGTGGAAAATGCAAGTTTAGGGACTAGTTGGTCAGACTTCGGAAGGTATATGGACCTCAGCTGCGCTTCGGGCCAGACAACCAGTCCGTAAGCTTGCATTTTCCCCGAAAGGCCATTTTTTATTTCTTAAATAAACCCCATATATCATTTCCGATATAGGGCCTTTTCTGTTCTAATATGTTTGAAACCGGTTGTACCGTCCACAAAACTGGATCCCCGCGATAACGCAAAAAGTACTGAAAATATTTTTATGAAACTTGATATATGGATAGATGGCAGTATGGAGATTATGCACGTCTTTTTCTTTTCTTCCTATGTTGAAAATTCTGGTTGCTATGGCAACAAATAGTCTGAAAATATGGCGAATTTAATATAAGTCAGATATATATCTGTGATAACGTTTGTGTAGATGAGCTACGCAATTCGCTGGTCAGTGATTTCCAGCAAATATTACGAAAATTTTCAAACAACATTTTTTTAATTATAATTATTTAGTAACATAATGGTCAAGTCTACTATAACGGTGTAAAACAGATATCATATTGTATTTATCATCTTTCAACTATATAAAATAAAAAAACTACTAATTTGCCAACTGTCAACTTTAACGCAGTAGGTAAGACTGTTAGTTAAATTTCTATTTGAATATCAATGCAAGGCATGTTCGATTCGCAAAAAATATTTCTGTATGAAGAATATTTTTATTGTGTTGTGTTATTTTTTTTATTTACTTCTCATTTCACTTTTTCTTTTGTTTTCAATGTACACAAGATAAAAAATATTATAATCTGTGTATTAAATTTATTAGATATTGTAACAAAACTACCTTGATATCCCAATTCATTTGCATATATCATAAAATTGATAAAATAAGGAAAGAAAAATGTTAGACAATTTCTTAGGCTCGAACTCGTGGTAAAATTTTAAGTCGTATCGTATACCAACAACTTTACCAAATTTGCCATAAAGTTGTTTTAAATGGTACTTCTTATCTTGTATTATATTCTCTTCTTGAAAAAAGCTGTTTTACCTATTATCCCGAGATGATAATTTGGTTCTAACGGTACTTGGGAAAGTCCATTAAAGGGTAAGTCTGCATATTATCGGAGATTGAAAGTGTCAACGACTATTATAGTATAATTTCTAATAAAAATGTTTACCATCGTAGTGGTTAAATTGGTAAATCAGGGTCACTGTAACTTCTTATGAAATGCACTCACAGGTTCGAAACCGACGCTCATACATGACATAGTGATGATGTTATTTTGTTTTGTTTTTTTTTCTTTTTCTTTTGTCTGTCTTTTGTATGATCGTTTGAAAATATTTTGTTCTTCCCAATTTCTTTTTCTATTTTTTTTGTTATTTGTTTCTTGTTCCCCTCGTTTTAAAGCAAACTGCTACATGTCAAGTGATTAATTAATTAATTAAATTTAGCATTTTAAAAATCAAACTATTTTAAACGCACTACGATTACGAAATATTTATAACTTGAATATATGGATCAATATATAACATACTTAACTTCATTATATTGTTACATTTATGATGATGTCTAACTGTACACAAGTGCATATCAACCCGTGTTCAAAAAAACAACAACATTGAGGCATCAATGAGGGAATTCGGTAGTTTCATATAATAACCGGTTTATTTGTTATAAGTCGATATTACTAGTAATACATGTATCATACAAATACTGTACATCTTTTATGAATATTTCAACATTATATCGTTTACCATTTAAGTAGTAATTTTATATGATACCAGATCTTCAATATATGGATCCAAGTAAGTCATGTATGGAACCAGATGCTATTATATGAAACCGAATTATCAATATATTAAATCAATTTATCAATATATGTAACCGAAGTAGCAATATAAAAGTTGATTTTCACATTATATGATACCAATTCTTTAATATATGATACCAAAGTAGCAATATATTGAACCAAAATGTCATTATACTGACGGGACTTTTTTACAGGCTGTATTCTATCCTTGCACCGGTATTACAGTCCTTGTTTAAAGAACATCGTGCTTCACTGACTGCATACTGACTGCATACTATAAGGAAATATTTGAAATTAACGTCACATTCACTTAAAATGGGCTGGGCAGGCAAAACTTAACGTTATATATGTAGTTGTATGTCATAATTTAAGCTATTGAGTCGTACTGACCATTAACAAAAACATATTTAAAAAATAAGTTCATCTCGACCTTTACCTTTGATCAAAAATAGGCAGTGCCAGAAGGACACATCAAGGTTAATCTACTGACAAAGTTAAAAAATAACTTGTCAAATAATAATTGATTTCATGAAAAAGTTTATGCATTGTAATAACAGAACCCAGTGACCTCGGTCTTTGACTTGTTGACTTGAAAATAGGCTATTTTGGTTCCATATAATGACAATTGCTATCATAGAATGTAACATCAACTTATATACTAGCTGCTACTTTGGTTCGATACATTAATAAAATGGTTCCATATGTTGTAAAAATGACTTAATATAATGATAATTCGGTTTCATATAAGGGCATATTGAATATCTGGTATCATTTAATGTGACAATCAACTTATATATTGATACTTCGGCTCCATACATTGATAAAATGGTTTCATATATTGTAAAAATGAATTAATATATTGATAATTCGGTTTCATATAAGGACACCTCGTTCCATATATTGTTACTTTGGTTCCATATATTGAATAATTTGTATCATATATTGTAATAACCAACTCATATATTGATACTTTGGTTCCATACATTGATAAAATGGTTTCATATATTGTAAAAATGAATAAATATATTGATAATTTGGTTTCATATAAGAACACCTTGTTCCATACGTTGTTACTTTGGTTCCACATATTGAATTATTGGAATCATATATTGTAATAACCAACTCATATATTGCTACTTTGGTTCCATACATTGATAAAATGGTTTCATATATTGTAAAAATGATTTAATATATTGATAATTTGGTTTCATAGAAGGACACCTGGTTTCATACATTGCTACTTTGGTTCCATATATTGAATAATTTGTATAACCAACTCATATATTGCTACTTTGGTTCCATTCATTTTTTCTTTAGATATATCGTTTAAATAACAATAATTATCTTTAAAACTTCATTAATTGCCGTTTTATTGTTAAAAAAACATTTTTACAACTTTAAAATTTTTGGCTGCTAGGCCGCCAGGCCGCTGGGCCGCCAACTTCACAAAAATGACAAAATTAAAAAAATCTCTGAAAGTGATTTTTTCTTTAGATATATCGTTTAAATAACAATAATTATCTTTAAAACTTCATTAAGTGCCGTTTTATTGTTAAAAAAACATTTTTACAACATTAAAATTTTTGGCTGCTAGGCCGCCAGGCCGCTGGGCCGCCAACTTCACAAAAATGACAAACTTAAAAAAATCTCTGAAAGTCATTTTTTCTTTAGATATATCGTTTAAATAACATTAATTATCTTTAAAACTTCATTAAATGCCGTTTTATTGTTAAAAAACATTTTTACAACATTAAAATTTTTGGCTGCTAGGCCGCCAGGCCGCTGGGCCGCCAACTTCACAAAAATGACAAAATTAAAAAAATCTCTGAAAGTGATTTTTTCTTTAGATATATCGTTTAAATAACAATAATTATCTTTAAAACTTCATTAAATGCCGTTTTATTGTTAAAAAAACATTTTTACAACATTAAAATTTTTGGCTGCTAGGCCGCCAGGCCGCTGGGCCGCCAACTTCACAAAAATGACAAACTTAAAAAAATCTCTGAAAGTGATTTTTTCTTTAGATATATCGTTTAAATAACAATAATTATCTTTAAAACTTCATTAAAAGCCGTTTTATTGTTAAAAAAACATTTTTACAACATTAAAATTTTTTGGCTGCTAGGCCGCCAGGCCGCTGGGCCGCCAACTTCACAAAAATGACAAAATTAAAAAAATCTCTGAAAGTGATTTTTTCTTTAGATATATCGTTTAAATAACAATAATTATCTTTAAAACTTCATTAAGTGCCGTTTTATTGTTAAAAAAACATTTTTACAACATTAAAATTTTTGGCTGCTAGGCCGCCAGGCCGCTGGGCCGCCAACTTCACAAAAATGACAAAATTAAAAAAATCTCTGAAAGTGATTTTTTCTTTAGATATATCGTTTAAATAACAATAATTATCTTTAAAACTTCATTAAAAGCCGTTTTATTGTTAAAAAAACATTTTTACAACATTAAAATTTTTGGCTGCTAGGCCGCCAGGCCGCTGGGCCGCCAACTTCACAAAAATGACAAAATTAAAAAAATCTCTGAAAGTGATTTTTTTCTTTAGATATATCGTTTAAATAACAATAATTATCTTTAAAACTTCATTAAAAGCCGTTTTATTGTTAAAAAAACATTTTTACAACATTAAATTTTTGGCTGCTAGGCCGCCAGGCCGCTGGGCCGCCAACTTCACAAAAATGACAAAATTAAAAAAATCTCTGAAAGTGATTTTTTCTTTAGATATATCGTTTAAATAACAATAATTATCTTTAAAACTTCATTAAATGCCGTTTTATTGTTAAAAAAACATTTTTACAACATTAAAATTTTTGGCTGCTAGGCCGCCAGGCCGCTGGGCCGCCAACTTCACAAAAATGACAAACTTAAAAAAATCTCTGAAAGTGATTTTTTCTTTAGATATATCGTTTAAATAACAATAATTATCTTTAAAACTTCATTAAATGCCGTTTTATTGTTAAAAAACATTTTTACAACATTAAAATTTTTGGCTGCTAGGCCGCCAGGCCGCTGGGCCGCCAACTTCACAAAAATGACAAAATTAAAAAAAATCTCTGAAAGTGATTTTTTCTTTAGATATATCGTTTAAATAACAATAATTATCTTTAAAACTTCATTAAATGCCGTTTTATTGTTAAAAAAAACATTTTTACAACATTAAAATTTTTGGCTGCTAGGCCGCCAGGCCGCTGGGCCGCCAACTTCACAAAAATGACAAACTTAAAAAAAATCTCTGAAAGTCATTTTTTCTTTAGATATATCGTTTAAATAACATTAATTATCTTTAAAACTTCATTAAATGCCGTTTTATTGTTAAAAAACATTTTTACAACATTAAAATTTTTGGCTGCTAGGCCGCCAGGCCGCTGGGCCGCCAACTTCACAAAAATGACAAACTTAAAAAAATCTCTGAAAGTGATTTTTTCTTTAGATATATCGTTTTAATAACAATAATTATCTTTAAAACTTCATTAAATGCCGTTTTATTGTTAAAAAAAACATTTTTACAACATTAAAATTTTTGGCTGCTAGGCCGCCAGGCCGCTGGGCCGCCAACTTCACAAAAATGACAAAATTAAAAAAAAATCTCTGAAAGTCATTTTTTCTTTAGATATATCGTTTAAATAAGAATAATTATCTTTAAAACTTCATTAAATGCCGTTTTATTGTTAAAAAAAAACATTTCTAGAACATTAAAATTTTTGGCTGCTAGGCCGCCAGGCCGCTGGGCCGCCAACTTCACGCCGCCAGGCCGCTGGGCCGCCAACTTCACGCCGCTAGGCCGCTGGGCCGCCAACTTCACGCCGCCAGGCCGCCAGGCCGCCAGGCCGCCAACTTCACACATCTTTATGTTATAAGTTGGGTTGACAAATAATATTTTTCAAGAATGTTATCAATTTACTTTTAAACATAATCAAGCACGATTTATTTTTGCTTACTTGAAACAGAAATGAAAGAATTATCAAGTATGTATATGACGTAAAATATAAGATTATCATGTCTAATATCTTCAAGTATAAGTAGAACATACCAATCAAATTTACTACATTTCTTTTTAAATATTGTTAACAATATATTTTCCTTTCTGTATGAGAAACCATCAATGTTGTTCTCGTAGGCTTCTTTAGAATTTTTCAAATATTGACAGAAATATTGATTGAAATCATCAAATTATTATTTCATACCAATAAAATGGACAACTGCTACCTTTTATAAGGCTCATTTGTCATTCCCAGGACTGCATTTAAATCATCTTGATTGATTGTTCTTAAAATGATTTATGCGATAATTATATTTCTGAAGAAAGGTAAACCACCCTTATTCAATGAATTATTTAGTAATATATTTAATCTTAAAAATAAAAAAATAAAATACAGCTTTCTGAAGCAGTTAAATTTCGTTGCCGTTAATCTGCCCGGGTCATAGTCATGTGTGGAGATTTGTGATAATATTGAGCTGAAGACGCATTCTGTGCTTGATTACCAAGAAAGTTTCAACCAATAAGATTTAAAAATGCTTTAGATGAAACGGTTCATATGAGAAGTTATTTATAGTTCAGTACGTTTGCTGTCCTTTTTGGAAACTACGTGGGCTATATTATGTATTTGATTTCTTTGACCTAGGATTAATTGCAGGTATTCTTGGTGAATAAATGGCACAATTCACTGCTGAGAGATCGGTATCTATTCTATAAAAGGGGTGAGTATAAAAACCCCAGTCAGCAAATTGAATAAATGTGCTGCAACTCGCAAACTTCATTTGTGTAGCCTATTTATATATTAATATATTTTTGGACTTTTAGCATATGTGCTGCAAATACTTCAGAACGGTAAAATGCAATAAAGAAACTAAATGATAAAATCCATGAAGTTGTTTTAAGCATGAATAATATCCAAATAATATAAAGAGACATCATTTAATATATTAACGGCGTTTAGACATATATAAACACCTATTAAAACAATTTATATGACACTGCATTTACGAGGATTGATAAAAATTTCTTTGCCCTATGTACTTCTGGTAGTCAGAGAACTCAACTCATGGTCTAACTTTTCAATATAATCGCCCTCTACGTCAATGCACTTTGCCCTGCTGTGCTCAAACTTGTTTAACCCTTCAAAATAGAACTCTCTATTTTGGTCCTCAAAGAACTCATTGGCCGTCTCCGCAACACTTTCATTGCTTCCAAAACGTCTACCACGAAGCATGGTTTTCAGTTTCAGAAACAGGTAGAAGTCAGAGGAGGCTAAGTTCGGATAATATGGGGGATAGGGAAGAATTTCAAAGCCGCAGTCAGTTACAGCAGCAATCGCAACTTTGGATGTGTGAGTTGGCGCATGGTGCAGGAGCAGAACGCCTGGAGTCAGTTTGTCCCTCCTTGAAATCACATGTGATTTCTTGACGCAGAAATCTCAATTTGTCTGCATAGTACATAAGTTTTATAGTACGACCTTGCTCAAGATAGTCAATGATGATTATCCCCTGACTGTCCCAAAAAATTGAAACCATCATCTTCCCTGCTGATGTGTGCGCACCCTCTTGAATTTCTTCGGAGGGGGTAAGCCAGGGTGCTTCCACTGCTTGCTCTGGTTTTTTTAAGTTCTAAATGGAAGTGATGGACCCATGTTTCATCCTGAGTTACGATCCGGTAGATAAAATCAGGTTCATCCTCGTACCGGGACAAAAGAAATCTTGAAATGTCAAGCCTGGTTCGTTTCTGGTCGTCAGTCAACTGTCTGGGGACCCATCTAGCGGAAGCTTTTGATATGACATGGACATCAGTCAGAATTGCCTGAACTGAACCGAAACAAAATTAATACCCATTTCCCTAGCAATGGTTCGCAGGTCTCACCTTTTGTCGCACATGACAAGATCGTGCACAGCTTCGGCAGTTTCATCGTTGGTGGTCTCTTTTGCCCGCCCAGGCCGCTCATCATCTCCATTGCTCTCCCTGCCCCTCTTAAATTCCGCAGCCCATTTTCTAACAGTGCTATAGGAAATAGGAAGGGGACTCCTTCCCAATGTATCCATGAAGTCGTCATGGATTTCCGTGGGTGACATCCCTTCCCTAAAAGGTACTTAATGGCGGCTCTGATTCCGACTTTCTCCATTTGGTCTAAATGACACACCCCTCTACTGATCAAAGTGTGTTTTATGTTACTTAATCTGTACAAAACCGCGTGTAACTCGGTCAGTAATCTTAAATAAGATATCGGTATGGACGTATTGTATATAAATGTCAGTGTAGTGGCTAGAAGTATATCTGGCCGAGAACCTTCTGATCATACCTCGTATTATATAATAAATTACTTTCTTTATTAGATTAGTTTTAGATATAAACACTAATCATCTTATTATTTTATGCATTTATACCTGTTAGCATTTAAATAATATAATTAACGAAACCGCACACACTTAAAACTTATTCAAATATACGAGGGGTTATCCAAAAATTTTAAATATCTCTTAAACGTCAACGTGTATTGTAATGAAATTTTATGCAAGATATAATGCAAGATCAACTGTTTCATATAATTCCCCTAAGCTACCCTTGCAATTAAAAAGACTATGTTAAAAGATTCGAAAAATAAATTAATTTTGACATTTTAACGTTTATAAATTTTTAAAGTGTAAATTTTTCTTTCATCGGTTGCTGTCTATAAAATTATTAGTTTGATGGGTTTAATTTATCATATAATCATTTTGATATAAAAGGTGAAAGAGAAACATTATCTCACATAATTTTGATCTACATTTGTATGATAATAATGCAGCTTTAAACAAAAGGAAAGTATGAAAGAAAAACATTAAATTTGTAAAGTAAAATTCGATCAAATTGCCTTTTGTAAAATGCCAGAGTTTACCTTTCTTAAAATGTACGTTAGTACATACTTTTAAAGCAATATTTTCAAAATGAACTAATATTGATGTAGTAATTAAACATAAAATATAAAATATCAGGTTGATAACTAAATTCAAATACATAATTTAAACAATTGTAACGATTCAAGAGTATCTAACTCTATTGTCTCATCGTTGATAATAGCTTAATTCCACAAATGCATAGTTATATCATAACTTCAAAATTCTGCTAAACGAGGAGACCTGTCAAATTTCATATTCAGGCAATTTGTCACTTCCTTAACAAATTGTGTTTTTTATTACATTTGTATGCTTTTTTGTTTCATAACCTGGTCATTTGTGTTGGAGAAAGACTGAACGTCAGCATAATTAACATATTGAACGAAAATTTTCTCTGACGCACAATAATTCGACGAAATTCAGAAATGAATTTTAATTAATCATTTAGGTTTTTTCTATGTACAATAAAGTTACAAGTTTGCCAGCATATTTTTACTATTGAATGCTTCAACCACGGTGTCTGTTTGAATCTTTATTCTAAGTGTAATGCACGTTCTAAGATATGACACAAGAGTTGATAACGATACATATAAAAAAGAATTTTTCTATTAAATCAAATGACAAATAAAAAAATCTGCTTGAGAATCACATTTGTCCAAATCCTTAAATAAAGTTGTCTACTATAAATATAAATTTGATTGTCAACACAGATGTTAATGATATGTTAAACATTCAAGACAACATTCATCTCTTTAATATTTACAGGGGTAATAAAAGCAAATACGAAATGAAGTGTAGCATTCTAAGGAACAGATTTTTATCTAGGTGATGCCGATATTTATAAAATACCATGAAACCTGAAGTTAACCATCTTAGAGATTATCTTTCATGCCTGATCAAACAGTTTGTATGGTTCGTATGGGGGAGTAAATAACATATTATATACTTTCATATATTTCATAGAGGAATAGCTAGATAAAATTCATTTGGTAAAATAATATCCAAACATGTTTATAAATAGTAGTTGTTTAATTGTCGAGAATAAGTCACGAAATATTTTTAGTTGATAATCATTGCCGGATTTTAATACATGAATAATGTTATAAGTCTTCAAGAAACATACAATGCTCAGTTCTGCTAACGAAGATTTTGATCTGGATATTTCAGACAATTTTAACTACATTTAAGCATGAATTTAAATAATTTGGGGAAATTTTTAATGTTAAAAATAATGGGGGAATTTATTTAAATTCAAGGAAAAATTTTGACTTATATTTAAAATTTTATCTGAATTTTAAATCGTAAAAATTGCTTCATATGGGAAAAATATCGTTTAAAAATTTTTTTGTGTTTTTGAATAGCCTTGATTATTAACCAAATATTAGTTGGCTTATAATTTACCTGGCAAAATAACGTCGTCTTGATACTCAAATGACATCTATACAATCATTACAATGTATTCATAGAATGCTTAATTCATAAAACAAAATTGTGTCTTAAACTTTATAAAGAATAAACGAAAAGTGTATGCTCGGGTACAGGTACGTTTATGTAGCGCATAAAAGACAAATGTACTTTTAAAACTTCTCTTTTTGATTCATTTGAAATATAAAAGTAACCCATCTTATTTGAAGCGATAAACCTTTTATCATACGTATGTAAGTTGTAAATCATATCAGTTTTTAGAGTTAGCTGGTTACGACTTAATGAAATATCATAAGAAGCTAATATTTTCCTGATGCAATTTCAATGCTTATGGTTAGGATTGTTCGGATAATTTTTTTTGTATCTTGTGGTAATGAAGCCTTCACTAAGATAAAAACGATAGACATGGAAATTGGCAATTAAAAACGTCACATTCAATCTCGACTAACGCTGTTACAAGGCATTCATTTTCCCTAGCGGCTTCCTCATTTTTTGATAAGAGAATTTGAATTGTCCCCGTAACTTGCCCTCGATAGCCAGTTTTTATGTTGTACTTGTTTTCATTTTTACAAAACATCTTGATGTTTGATCTAATGATGAGTTACTAATCCTTGACTCAAATCATGGTTTGGACATTATTGATGTAATGTTTGTCCTATTAGTTGCAGGTATACAGACTTAAATAAACATATTTCTGTCATAATTTTAAACTGAAAATATTGCAGTCACGGTTTGATTGAGTCTGTTTATGTAGATGCATTAACGACGTAAGAAAAACATCCCTTCATTACTGTACTCAATTGTTTATTTATTTATTTACTGCTTAAAGATAAATTTTAATACCGTTTAAGTGGATATTTATGCGTCACAAAATTTTGCGAATGCCGAAAAGTGGTGGACTTTTGATTGCGGAAATATTTGCGAAAAATGATTTCTTGAATTTCATATTAAATACTGTTTTGTGGTTTCATTTATTAGGCAGGTACCATCGCTAAGCATATGCCTAAATTGTAAGTTGTTCTTGTCAGTTTGTTAATAACTTTATCATTAATATAATACATGTAGTTGAAATGTACATTTTTAGTTTGATAAAGGACATGAGCATACATTTTTTGGTCATACATTGAAACATTCCTTTGTTATATGTGTTATTAACACATATATTGTTTCATTAAATTATTTGTAATTTTCTAAGACCAAGTTTAAACAAACAAATAAAAATTTATATCTGAACTTGAACAGTCAAATTTATTCATGTTAGTTGCTGTATGAAAACGTGTTTTCAAATGAAAAAAGGAAGTTTGCCTAAAAAGAAATCAGTTTTGCGCGATCAAATATTTACGAATAATTTCAATTGGCGAAAATCGCAAATATTTCCGCTTCGCAAAAGTTAACAGTACTCTTATAATTAACCATTGAATCGTATTTCTAATCTATCTTTATTAATCAAATAAACGTTAGAAACATTGCACTATTTTGTAACAAATATATTAAAATAATATTTCATTTTTGTGTCTGTACAGTGTACTAAGTAACATATTATAATATTTGAAACTAATATTCATAGGGAGGAAGACGAATTTGATAATTAAGCCGCGTTATGACAAAACCAACATAATGGGTTTGCGACCAGGTTTTGTCATGGCACGGCTCATATGTCACTTGCACAATCATTCTATGTGAATGGAAGTTAAAGGTTATTCCCATATGGTGGTTTACTCCTTTATTGAAATATGTCTGACAATACATTTTTTTTGTTAGAATTGTGTATGTGTTGAGATTCTTCAATAGTTACATCTAAAGCGACAGCTTAAATGAAATAAAAGTAAACAATCTAAACATCTAGGTATAAGGATGTCATTATTCAACGCTAAAGGTTATCCAAATATCAATGTCATAAAATTCACCACGAAAATATCTCAATTCAAGGTATTCATGGACATTTTAGAAAAACAAAATCTTGATATCATTCAATAAAGTGTAAAGGATTTGTAAATATAATTTACTAAACTATGTAATAAATCTTCATAATATTGCAGGGATGGGGTTTTTTTGTTATTACTGTTATTATCATCATAAATTTAACGCGTTAACCTCATATAAGTACTTATTTTGATTAAATGAAGTCTATATCCGTTTAATAAGGTGAATCGAAATTGCCAATTGAAAATGTCACAGTCGATCTTAAGCTAAACTTGTTGCAAGGATTCATATTGGTTTCTTCATTAATTGAAAAGAGACTTGGAATGTCTCAGAACATTTACCCAGTGGCTATTCTTCTGAATTATTCTTACAGGCTAATCGAGGTCTTAAAGTAATAATTTCGTCTTAAACCGTTTCTCAGATATTGATATTTCTGTGAAACTGATACCCCATGCATAGACAGCCCTTTTTAGTTAGGCCTATATACCGCATATCATATAGCAAGTCATTCCACAGTTATTATCATTAAAGTTACCATGCGAATAATGCTATCAGAAATAGGTATGTTGCATTTTGTTAAATCACGATGTTCTTTTGGTTACATTAGTTCAAGTCTAGAGCTTTATCCCATCAACATGTGAATACTAGAAAATGTAAAATTACTTAGATAAGTTAACGTTTTGAACAATCGTTTCCTTAAATAAATGTTGAGTTTTTAACAAAAATGCTTGCTATCCCCCTTTATTTTCACAGAAACTTACCATTATACACTTAAATTTGGTGGGAAGTAATCTTTGCCAAAGGTATCCATTATCCATTTTCCAGCAGCAAAAAAAAAGATACTATTGATTAATATTTGAATATTATCTCTATTGTTTCATGTTTTACATTATTCTCAGGCTTTAATGATGCACAAATTAAACTTCTTAAGTTTTACAAAAATGGCATACTCTGGGTGACCTGCTTAGAATTGATATGGCAAATATTTTTTACTTTGTTCCATTTGGGGAAGATACGGGTTTTACAATTACTTATTTACAATACTAAAATTATACGTTTTAATAAATCTGTATTGGACGTATTTTAATAGGATATTTTTACTTTTAAAATTCTGGATAACCTTGCTTGCCACGAGATTTTAAGACATGTTTGCTTATACGTATTTATCCGAAAATATTATTCAATTAGTTTTCCATAACAAAAATGGTATAATTGTATTGACCGCACTTTATATTCAACAAAACTAATAAAAAGCCATGTCAGTTTAAAACCTTCAAACAAAGTTACGCCCGAAAAGTAATTTGAATTCGATTTTTACGACTACCGGAATGTTTCTCAGATAAAAACTAAAATATATGTTGTATAAAATCAAGAAATATCATGAAAACCTCTTAGTATTAAGTCTTAAACGCCTTAGTATGTTTAATATTGTTGTTTTGTTATCTGTCAGTTTGTCATTTTCAATATCAATACTGTTTTATCTGTAGAATTGTTTACAAGTGCAATGCAAATATTCATACACTTAAACAACGATATTATGGTAATCGTATAAGCGTTTTTTTTATTGTTTTCATGTTCCTGCTGGGCTCCTGGACGGTGGTCTTGTGTTGCTGGTCAAATGGGGGTTGAGTTCTTGATGGTCCTATTTTAGTTAAAGTAAAAGTATGATAGAATGTTAGACAATATGATCTGATCGATATATTTAATTTTGATTCTCCATTTATTTTACCTACGGATTAAATGGAACTATTTGTAAATTAAGAATTTCTCAAATTTGTTTATATAAAAGATAGACGGCGTATTTATGTAAGGTTTCATACAGATATGCCATATTTGACGAGCTTAAGAAATTTAAAACTGAGAACATTTTAGAAGTTTATCCATGAAGTGACCAATTTTCGATATATAGCTGTAATTGACGTCAGAGGGTCAATGCCACATAGCAAAATTCACTCTCTTTACGCTGACATTTCCAAACTTCCCTCATGCGCCATACTTGGTGGTGCCGAGTTTTAAGTTTTTTAGTGTTAACATGTTTGTGATGTCTGTATTGGACATTTTTTGTTCAGTTTTATAGATTTAAACACACTGCAGAGGGCGGAACAAAATGTTAACCCTTCACAAAAAATTGTGGACATTTGATGAACACCTTAGTTGAAATCACTATTTCGAGGTTGAACACATC